>NW_009604386.1:14576-36613 GCF_000690535.1 Cariama cristata | reverse complement strand
TACTGCTTATCTTCAGCCAATTTAACATTTCGTCTGTCTTGTCTGAACTGTACTCTTTTATGTATCTGTAAGCATGGGAGAAGATATTGTCACTGTTAAAGTCAGCAGCTTCTGAACTGCGTCTAGCTTCTGCTCCTTAATTTAAAATTTTATAAGAAATCTTGGAAGTGGTGTATACTTGAAAAAATCTGGACAGGAAGAATACCTGGGTGAACCCAGACTATCTGTAACCAACAGATGAAATACAGATAATGCAACCTTTACTTTACAACTAATGGATATTGCTACTTTGCTATGATTGCCAAGTTATAGAAGCAGAAACATCTTTTTCTTCTCTACTTAGATCACAGTTCACTGAGTGTGCAGTATCAATTTTCATGAAATAGTGAAATTCCTTTTGCAAATTCTTGGGAACAATGAATAGATTTTTTTTTTTTTTTTTTAATTAATGCAATCCATTGCCCTTCCTTTAGGACTCCTAGGCCTTCTGTGTAGTCTCACAGTCAATTGAAGCTTCACTGTGGTTGAAAGAGGCAGTTCTGCCTCCATCTAGCTCCTTTCTGTATGCTGGTATGTGTTTGTGGCTGCATGGTAAGCTGGATAAGGGAATCAATTCAGTTAAAAAAAAAAAAATTCCCCACCCTGTTAGTTACTTTTTAAACTGGATGGGTTCCACTATCTTTGCCAAACAGCACAAGAATGAAAAAATGGTTAGGGAAGGTGGCACCACTTCTGTAAAGCTGTTGTGAGACTGGGGTGTTAATCTGCTCTCTGTCATGCCTTATCTATGCTTGCAGTTTTCTTTAAAAAAGAAAAAAAAAAAACCACCACCAAAAAACCCACAAACAAAACAAACACCCAGCACCCCACTGGGTTCAGCTGCATCTTCTTAATCATTTATCTACTCTGTAGACATTAAGATACTGCTCCTGTCACTTGCATGTGTGTATTCAGTTTTTTCTGTAGTATTTTTCTGTGACTTAAGATTTTCACAGGCATGAGAGGCTGGTTCATGGATTAGTGCAATATAAAGTGATAGCTGTATGGTGTATGGGAAACAACTATTTTTCTAACGTTTTATTATAAAGATTATTACCACTTTGCTGGTTTTTGCAATTTCAGCTTCCAAACTACAAAAACTTCAAAGGAACCATTCAGGAACTTGGTCAAAACCAATATGTCGTCAGTGGTGAAATATTTGTGGTGGACAGAAACACAGTAGAAATTACAGAGCTTCCTGTAAGGACATGGACCCAGGTAAGTAACAGTGAAATACATTTACATAAAATACCAAAAAACTATGAAAAGTTCCTTATTAAATTATTTAATCCTACTTCCAGATGAACTTTAACACAATTTCTGATGATTATACATACATGGAAGGGAACATTCTTTTGTGTGCCTTTGTAGAAGATGGTTTGCTTCTTGTGCCATCCGCTGTCCATACTACAAAGAATACCTGCTTTTTTGCTGAATTAATGTTTAATTCCCTTTTTCTGTTGAGTGGACTTTCCTGTCCTTGTTAGATGCATCTGATGTTTGTGCTAGTCTTGGCCTGCATTTTGCCGGTTATACTGGTTCTGTAAATTATAACTGGTATAAGGTGTCATGCACAAAATTTTGAAATCTTATGTTGTTCAGTTGGTTTAAAGAATTAGGGTTTTTAAGAAGTGTTTCTGGTTTTTGCTACCCTGTGTTTAATAGGTGTACAAAGAACAGGTTCTAGAACCTATGTTGAATGGGACTGAAAAAACTCCAGCATTAATTTCTGACTATAAGGAATACCACACTGATACGACTGTGAAATTTGTTGTGAAGATGACAGAAGAAAAACTTGCACAGGCAGAAGCTGCTGGATTGCACAAAGTCTTTAAGCTTCAAACAAGTCTTACTTGTAATTCTATGGTAACTTTTTCATGTTTGGCTATCAGAATCCTTACTGTTGCTTGTTGTAAACTCAGATGCTTTTGTAGTGTACTTTTGGTACTTTGTATTGGACGGTGTATTGTGTATTTGAAATTGTTTGAATGGTAGAAAATGGTAGTGATGACAGATATGAAGTCAATGTGGATCAGCAAATCCATTTTAGTCCTGATGAATCTTTCAAACCAAATTAGACAGGCTTGGGGTGGTTAGTTTCCTGTATCTGAAAATTTCCAGTACAGCTAACCAAAGATGGTTAAAGTAGATCATATAAATAACTTTTTGCCATATTATAATTAGATTTGAGTTTTAAACTTGAGACAAGTTACATTTTCAAAATTGTACTTTATGCAGGACTATTACTCCTCTAATAGGACTAAATAATACTATTATTATTGTTAATAATAATCCAATAATAAGAATTAAATAATAATCCAATTATATTGTCTAATAGGAGTAAATGATCCAATGTTTCCATGTCATCACTGTCACCATCAGTCCTATTTTAGGTTGTAAGGTATAGAAAACACCATCCTTAAGCTGCTGAAGACATAATAGTGATGTATATTACTCATATGGCTTATTCTGCTTGTAGCAAGATGGGAGTAAGAATATGAGTAAATATACATATCTGTCTATTATGAGAGGGATTTGAATTGTAACATAATTTCTGCCAGAATACTTCCAAACAACCTATCTTTACAGAGACTGAAAAAAACAGGCCTTCTTTTCTGCTTTTTTTATGGCAGATACTACTTTCAGGTATTATCACAAAGCAAAAATACCATTACTGTTGCTATTACTGTATAAATCAAAAGCTATGTAAAAATACATTAAAAATTAATTGAAGACTATAGCATTGGAAGAGGAAAAAGGCTTTGCTCGATCCATTTTGTAGCTTGTGCTTGAAAAACAAATCTACGAAATCAAGGTGATAGTATTTCTCGCAGGTTTAATCAACCTTATGAACTACTGTGAGAATCTGCCTTCAGCTCGTTTAACAGATGAAAAAATGTTTTGCAGCTTAATCCTGCATTTTCTGCCTACTGAAATAAATAGTAAGGGCTGCTTTCTGTGTATGTGTAGGAATTAATCTGCCCTAGTGCAAGCACCTTAAAAAGTTATGCGAGCTAGTCATTGTTCATCCAGCTCCCAAAGAGAGATTTTAGATAGATGAATTGTCCTCTAGAGGGGCTTATTTCTTTCAGTTGACTATGGAGGGCGCCTAGGGTGACTGGTTCACCTATAAATGTCTAAACAGGAGATGGGCGAAGTCAGGCAGGATTGATTCCACCTGTGATGTAAAAATGATTTCTTACTTTGTGCTTGAACTTGAAGTCTGACAGTTTTCACAGCTGAAAAGTGGCAGATTTCACAGCTGAGCTGAAAGATTATTAAAGATGCTTTTCAACTGTTATGTTAAATAGTTGTGAATCATTAGGTGCTTGTGCTTTAATATTTAGATAAAATTAGTCACTCAACTGAATTCAGACATATTTCTCTATATAGCTGTCTTCCTGTTTGAATATGTTACCATAAATCTCATTTTAAACCTACTTGTAAATAAAATCTATCCAGCTATGTGCTGTGTGTAGTTCCATAGTAACATTTGAGTTCACAGGCTTTAAAATACCACTTTTTCTGTGGGGTGTGTGTATATGTGCAATAGAAATAAACTTGTACACAAACGTTAGCAAAGTTTGAGTTATGCACTCTCTCTCAAGCAGTATATTATGTATTTCATAGGTGCTATTTGATCACATGGGATGTTTAAAGAAGTATGAAACCGTGCAGGACATCTTGAAGGAGTTCTTTGATTTGCGATTACATTATTACAGCTTACGCAAGGAATGGCTTGTGGGAATGTTGGGTGCAGAATCTACCAAGCTTAACAATCAAGCTCGTTTTGTTCTAGAGAAGATACAAGGAAAAATTACAATAGGTGAGTAAATGTAAGTTAGAATTGGTAACAGTGGGTGAAAATCTGGAAATTATTTAAATATAGTAGAATGTACTTGCATGTAAGACATTTATTTTCATGACTGATTTTTTTCTTTTTCTTTTTCTTCTCCTCCTCCCCCGGTGGTGTGTGTTTGTGTGTCTTGTAGAGAACAGATCAAAAAGAGATTTGATTCAGATGTTGGTCCAGAGAGGTTATGAATCTGATCCAGTAAAAGCTTGGAAAGAAGCACAGGAAAAGGTAATAATCTGAAATCTCTGGATATATTTGATGCTGTTAACATTATAAATTATATTAATTTATTCAGATGTTTGTTTTCTCGTAGTCCCAATTAATTTATAACACACATAACACTCTAAAAAGATTATTCATTACTCCTTATTGGCTTCCATTTTTTAAAATACATTAAACTTGTACAGAAATATTATCACATAATATTGGTATTGTATTTGGATAGTTCTTAGAAAAAAAACTAGATAATACAAGTCTGGAAATGAGAATGCAGAGGATTGAATTTCTTAAGGTACCCAAATCAAAACTGGCAACTTGATTTCTGACTGGCTGATACATAAAATCCTGCATCAGTTGCCCCACAGATATAACTGATTTTCGCCTTATTAGTTATTTGTCATATGGTTGCAAAATATAATTACTTATATATAACTTACTCATCAGTTTTCTGTAACAAAACATAAATATTATAAAGCTATGACTTTTGAACTTTTTAGTAAATTTGACCTTGACCTATATTTATTTCTACTTTTTAAAAACCCAGTAGTTTTTTTTGTTGTTCCCAAAGAGAGATGTGACAGGTTTAATTTCATGCTTTACTATAGGAAGATGAAACGACTTTGAAAAGCAATTTCAGATTTCTGTCAGCTACCCCTACTGCTTTTGCTGTTTGTTTTCATTTCTCATTTGATTTGCTTTGCTTTTTTTTACTACTGTATTTTAACTCCATGCAGTGTGTTGTATTTTATAACAAAACTATTATTATGAGAAATTTTGATCCACTTCCAAACCACAGTTTGTACACTCAAGGCTTTGATAGTAGTTTTTGCCTGAAAGACTGCGCTTATTTCTAAAGAAACAGATATACATACATATCCCAAGGGCAAAGGTCTCAACCCCGTGAGATAGCTACGATGGTACCAATATTTGTAGCCAAAAGCATAGAAGGCATACAGCTAGCATCAGGTTCAGATTTCTTTTCTTAAATTAAATGATTAAATCATCCACCTATAGAAGGTCACAAGAACATGGCCTTTTGGAAAGATCCAGTAAAATGTTAACGTTATTGAATCTATGAGGGCACACCTTACTACTCTATGATGGTGCTTTAGGGCAGTGTTACAGTTCGTACATAGAGCTAAGATTATTAATACTTGTAATTGTGAATATTTCACTGTAGGCAGCAGAAGAAGAGGACCCACAGAACCCGAATGATGATGCTTCCTCTGCTTCTGGCTCAACTTCTGGCCCTGACTTTAACTATATCTTAAACATGTCTCTGTGGTCACTCACGAAAGAGAAAGTAGAAGAGTTAATTAAGCAGAGAGATTCAAAGGTTAGTACACCATGAAAGACTTGTTCTGAAATGATATCGTAATTACTGATGTGTCTAACTGTGACTGTTCAGTTTTGGTAGTATTTACTTAGTAACTTACCTTCCATTTACTACTTTCATGTTTTAGGAGAGAGAACTAAATGACCTTAAAAGGAAATCTTCCTCAGATCTCTGGAAAGAAGATTTAGCGGCCTTTGTTGAAGAGCTTGAAGTATGTTTTATTTTACATATCTTTCTAAAAATATGAAATTAAAATTAATTTAATTAAAAGCATTAATTAATTAGACATATTAAAATTTAAGCAAAAAATAATTAAAAATACCATATTTTTGGATTAAAACCAGATAGACCTTGAAATAGAGTGATAATAAAAAAGTTGGGTATTTGTGTTCCTAGTTGTGTTCCTCAGGGATTGTGCCTTGCATGTATACAATTTAATGTTTTTTCCAAGTCAGTGATAAAAGAAAAACTACCAGGAGAAAATTTGTTTTCAGATGACACAAAAAACTGGTAGTAGTAACTTGTAATAGTACTAATTATAGTAGTTCTACATGATCGAATTGGTTGTGAGGCAGTAAGTATCATCAAATGCAAAGCTGTACATGTAGGAACAAAGTGTGTAGACCATAAGTACTATGTGAGGGGCTCTTACTTTGCTTCATCAGTAACTCTGGAAAAAGGTAAAGTCCTGTTGGTGGATAACTTGCTGAGCTTCAGCTTTCAGTGTTGGCTGAAAAGGGCTGATGTAGTGTTTCGAAGTAACACAGGATAATACAAATAAGATGTTTGTTTTATTTCTCTGTGTGCTCGTGGTACAGCTGCAATTGGAAGTGTTCTATCCAGATGTCTGTATTTCAGCTAGATGTTCATACTATGAAAAAAGCTGATTAAAGGACTCGAAAATGTGCCTTAAAACATGATTCTAGAAACTAACTGCTTAAATTAAATGCTGAGATACTGAAAAGTTACATCAGTACCCAGACACTTACATGAGAAATAGAAACCTGATGAAAGATTTTTCAGTCTAGCAGTGTCCAAAAGTTTGTATTTATTTAATCTTGAATAAAAGTGTAGTTTTTAACTGTGCAGGGTAATGAAGAATTTACCAAGATTAAGTGGTTGGTTTTCCATTATTGGAAAGTGTGTTGCAATTCCAGTGAGAATTAGGGGAAGTCTTATGCTCCATGTAAAAAGGAGATGAATCTTAAATAATCACTGTGTTCCACTTTGTCCTCATTAAAAAAGAATGTGTTCCCCCCACCCTGCCCTGCCTTGTTTGTTAGAAAGTAGAAGCACAGGAAAGGGAAGATGTTCTGGCTGGCATGGTTGGCAAACCAATAAAAGGCAAAGTTGGTAAACCCAAGATGAAGAAACTTCAGTTGGAAGAGACCATGCCATCACCATTTGGCAGAAGAATAGTTCCACAGATTACATCTGCCATGAAAGCTGATGCCAGTAGGAAATTGCTGAAAAAGAAAAAGGTAAGTCAAAATTACTCTTATAGTTGGATTATTTGACTGCTGTATTTTTCTACTCTGGTAGCATAAATCCAAACCATTAGACCTCATTAATGCTGTATTTATACTGTTTTGCTGACCTAATGCACAAAGAAGTTAATATGGAATTTCTTTTACATTTACAAGCCTCTTGTGACTAGTTATTGCTCAGGTGTTTTTACTGAGATTTCTTCTTTCAAAGAAACATTCAACAAATGTCAATATACTAATCTGCTTTCATTTATTATCTTCTACAAGACTATTCCAGTTCTGTCTTGAAATATAAAGGTGTAATTAATTTTATTTTGCCTAACTTTTTTATATTTTTAGGGTGAAACTGATTCTCTAGCAATAAAAATGGAATTTGATGAAGAATTTGGTAGTGTGCCAGCTGAGGGTGGTGGGGATGACTCACTGAATACATCAGCCACAGCAACTAAAACCCCTAAACCTAAGAGAGAGAAGAAGGAGCCCGGTAAGATCATTACACAGTCATGGTTAACCTTAGTTGTGTGTACAAACTGGGCGTTCAATATATTTTTAATACATAGTGAGAAGGGAAATATACCACAATAATCACTATTTCATCTGATTTTCTTTCCTAAAGAGATGTGTGGAAACACTTGAAAGTATTCTGCTGAAATTTCTGTTATGTAAGCTGCTTTTCCGAGGGAGGTGGATCTTACATTTTCTACATTTGATTTTTCTGGGGGTCTAATTCTTTGAATTAGTGAGTAGAAAAATAGATTATTTTTACATAATTAGACTTATTCTGTGCAAACTGAAACTTCTAGTTTGCATGCTCTCCGGCATTGAAGAACATGGCACACACCTTCAGTCTGAGTAATAGTATAGATTATAAAACTTGATTAAATAAATATATTTTCCTATTGACATACTCAGTCATTCTGACTTTTAAAAAGTTATGCATGCTATGGCTTGGCAGATTAACCTATGTCTATGTTAGCTTTCCTTTCTTCTCTGCTAGTAGGAATTTATTATTATTGTTTGAGAAATATGTATTAACGGGGGGCAGCAACAAAAAAGAAAGCTAAAGACAAAAGTGAAGGTTTAAATACGAGTTGTTTTTTTTTTTAAAAGAAAAAAGGAATAAAAAGTGGTTACGCAAATACTTCTTCTGAGTTCAGATCTGGTTTTAATTATTCAGGGGATTATCCACCCTGAATAGATTAACTGAGTACAGTTATGACCGAGTTGTCTACATGCAGCTCAAATCTACCCTAGCTGAGGTTGAGCCAGAGCCAATTAGCCCAGCTTGACCTGAGCTTGCCCTGCAACTGACTGACGGCATTGTTACACCCAATAGGGTATCCTCTGCCTCCCACGTTAATTAGATTTTTCCAATAACTGTTCCCGATCATGTTCCCTGAATAATGGAAAACTGCTTGTTCTTTCCCTGCAAAACCACAGCAACCTTTTGAAAAATGGAAGTTTGACTGCAGAGGAGCTAAAACTTCAAATTAGAGACTTTTATGTTTTTCAGTCATAAATCAAACTTGTTTGGCAGCAGCAGGTCAGGTTCTGTGTGAAATCATTTCATCGCATTAAATTTTTCTCCGGGAAGGAGAAGAAAATTTACAACATTTAGAGGAGAACTCTTTAAGATAAAAATTTACACTAAATTTATGCATCATAAACGATTAGAAAAGATGAAAATATTTTTTTACGCTGACTGTAGTAAATGCTTGAACTTGTGGCAGGTACTAGGGTAAGAAGAACACCATCATCTACAAAATCCAGTGCAAAAAAAGTGAAGAAACGAAACCCATGGTCAGATGATGAATCCAAATCTGAAAGTGATTTAGAAGAGAATGAGCCTGTGATTATTCCAAGAGACTCTCTGCTTAGGAGAGCTGCAGGTACCCAAGTTTTCATGAATTGCGCATTGTGACTCAAAGTTTCAACCGCAAACCTACATTTTCCTTTGACTGTAGCCTTCCTTTAGGACTTTATCTCCTACGTAAAGCTTGCATTACATTTTCTTCACTGTGCAGTTAGTGAAAAAACTCTTTAATGTCAAGACCAGGAACTTAAGAGTTGATGTGAAAGATTTTGTAACTTAGTCCAGGAATCTTTTCCCTCATTCTAAACACTAGAATAGAAGTTACTCACAAAACTAGTGAATTATACAAGAAGTAGAAAAGATAATACCATTATAAACAAAAAAATTACTCTAATGCAATTATACTGTCAAATAAGACCCAAAAGCCCAAATGGCTAGTAAAAATTTATCAAAAAAATTCTGAACAGCCCATTAAAAGCAAAAATATCAGAGACTGAAAGTTTGGAAAATATATAAATATTTGATAGTTTAAGAAAAACACACAGATTTTTCTGGAAAATTGTTGATCAATTTTTCAAGCATTTGATTAGGAAGAATGTTTGAATGATAGATTCAAGAAAATGTTAGTTCTTAAGTGAAGGATTCTCATTCCTTAAAAGTACTTACACAGTGATGTCTCCTTAATGCCATTAGCTTGAAAGGTATCTGAGCAAGCCACAAGTGGTGTCAGATGTTTGGTAACGCTTTAAATTATGTCCCTTTTTATTCTTCCACACTCAAACAAGTTTCTTTTCCCCCAGTCTTATGTACTCTGAGGCAGGGATTGTTTAGTGACTTCCACTTTAATTTATTTATGTATTAACATAAACAATTATCTTGAAATGTGTATATCTATGATTTTTTTTTTTTTAAGCTGAGAGGCCCAAGTATACTTTTGACTTCTCAGAAGAAGAAGATGCGGATGATGATGATGATGCCAACAATAATAATGATTTGGATGAGCTCAAAGTAAAAGCCTCTCCAGTTACAAATGACAGAGAGGATGAGTTTGTTCCCTCAGACAGTTTAGAAAAAGATGAATATGACTTCTCCCCAGCCAAATCAAAGCCGTCTCCAGAGTAAGTACCATACCTCGGCAGTACTTAAACTGCATCTTGTAGGATTCTCAGTTTTCCCTCTTGTGCCAGTCTAGTATACAGAACTATTGAAAAAATATAATTCTCTTAATTTTAAATGCCTGAAGTTCATGACTTGAATAGTGATTTTAGGGGTTTGACTGCTGCAAGTATATACCAAAATGCTAGAAATGCTTTGTAGTGCTAAACCAGGAATTTAATCTCATATGGCTATTATAATGTCTACATACTTCAGTATGTAGTTAATGCAACTCATGTAATTTTTTGTTTCCTGTTTGGAAGTAGAAAAACGTCTCAAGACAAGAAAAACCAAGATTTTGGGAACATCTTCTCTTTTCCATCTTACTCTCAGAAGACAGATGATGGTGAGCTTGTTTTCACTGATCTATTTAATCTTATAGCAACTGTCATGGAATATATTAGGAAGTTTATGTAGTATACACAAACTTCACACAGTAGTTATAGAAGAAGGATGTCCAGATTTATAAAGGGGAAAGGGGAAGGAGGCTCTGATCCTTAGAGGAACAAAGCTTGTATCGTAGATAAGAAAGTCACAGTACATCCATTGCCTAGCTGTAGTAACAGAAGCACTTTTTTGAGATTAATTTTCACTGTAATTAATATTGATGATTTAAAATATGCAGTGAACAAATCTTGTTCTAAACATACTCTGTGATTGTAGATACAACAAAATTGGACAGTGATGAAGAGGATTCTGCTCCTGTGTTCTCATCATCTTTTGCCCCAAAACAAACAGAGAAAATTCCAAGTAAAACAGTAGCTGCTAAAAAGGGTACGTAGAGGATTGTCCTGTAAGCCTATCCATTTATTTAAAACTCATCTCCTCAACCTGTGCATTGTCTCTTCCCATCTTCTAAGTGGTAACTGCATTCATTTATTTTGAACTCAGTGAAATTCAGCATAGGATGTGAACTTCTTCCAGCTCCTTAATAGTATTAATTTCTTTCTTTCCACTGGCTACTGTAGTGTCAAAACTTAATACTTTCCACGTATGGAGTTGGTGTTCAGCCTTTGATTAGTTTAACTAATGGGAGGTTTTTACCCTCAGGGAGTAAGTGAAACCAGATGACCTTGGGGTTGATGATACTGTTCTATAATGGATCTAACTAACTTACTTTAAAAGGAAGGAGAGCAAGTGCAAAGGAGGAATCCCCAAGAAATATTTATGTCCTAAGTAGGTGGTGTGGTTTAACCCCAGCTGGTATCTAGGCCCCGCACAGCCACTCACTCACTCCCCCTCAGTGGGATGGGGGAGAGAATCGGACGAGACGGAAGAATAGAAGTGAGAAAACTCGTGGGTTGAGGTAAAGACAGTTTAATAGGTAAAGCAAAAGCCATGCATGCAAGCAGAGCAAAACAAGGAATTCATTCCCCACTTCCCATGGGCAGGCAGGTGTTCAGCCATCTCCAGGAAAGCAGGGCTCCATGACGCATAATGGTGACTTGGGAAGACAAACACCATCACTCCAAGTGCACCCCCCTCGCTTCATTTTTCTTCCTCAACTTTGTATTGCCGAGCGTGACACCATGCGGTATGGGGTATCCCTTGGGTCATTGGGGTCAGCTGTCCTGGCTGTGCCCCCTCCCAACTCCTTGTGTCCCCCCAGCCTCCTCGCTGGTGGAGCGGGGCGAGAGGCAGAAAAGGCCTTGGCTCTGGGTAAGCCCTGCTCAGGGATAACGAAAACATCCCTCTGTCGTCAACGCTGTTCTCAGCACAAACCCAAAACACAGCCCCTTACCCAGCTACTGTGAAGAAAATGAACTCTGCCCCAGCCAAAACCAGCACACAAGGCTATCACAGTAAGTTCCACTTGACCCAGTTGTTTTTCTTCTTGAAACGGAGGATGAAGAGCTCTCCTCAAACTTCAGAGGTATGAATTCTTTCAATTATTTGTCAGGCTTTTAGAATTGGTATCTTGCAGGATCTTACATCATGGAATTAAGGACAATTCCAAGAAGGGCATGTTTATTATTTGAATTTGTTTCTGCAGTTGTGCTTGGGTGTTTGTAGGAATAAGGGGTTTTTTTTCCTCCATCTACCTTGGGGAATATTGGTTTATCAGTTGTTAGTGCTACTTTTAAGAGAAAGGCTTGCACTTGTTTCTAAATGTGTGTTAAATATTATGCTAGACACTTGCCATAATTAATGGTGAAAATAATGGTTTTCCTTACCTAATAGTAGCTCCAATAGGTTATAAAATACAGTTCTTAGTACATGTTAGACTGGGGATTTTCTTGGTTTCAGGTCTTTGCCTTTCTTCCTGTATGTCTTTCAGATAATTTTCTTTTTTCTTGCTGCTCAATCTTCTGTCATCTAAAAGCATTTTTTCCACTGTGATACTGTGGCCTTTGTTTTTTAAAACTTCTTTTGACCAACTTGCAGCTGAACTTAATGTATTAATTCTTCGCAAAAAAGGTATCTCAAGGAAATCTGCAAGAAAGCAGGTAGTTACAATACTTAACTTTTACTCTCTTAAAAATGAGAAAAAACTATCATGTGTTCTATATTAGGTACCAGTGAATTGCAGCATCTTTTCATCTTCTCCCCCGTTGCTTCCCTGTTTCTAATCTTTTTCTTGCTGCATTGTGTCTAACCTAATTTGTAAACTGTTTGAATCAGCGTAATGTCTGAATGCTTCTCAAACACTTTCAGCTAGTAAAGTTCTGTAATACAATAAATGATGATCGTTTACAGAAATAGCTCATCTCTAACAGAATCGTCTTTTATGTTAAACTTCTGTACTGCGGTAAATAACATGAGAAATTGTGTATGCAGTAGCTAGGCATGGATGCAATTTAACGTTCAATCTCTTTCTCCCTCTCTGTTTTTTGAAGGCCTGGATGTGATGAGTTGTCATTAAGCTAACTTGAAACCTTAAAATACAGCTGTGATCTGAGTTTCTCATTAACCTTTACACTCACAAAATAGGTATAAACAGGCTCTCTTTCAAGCAAAAGTTAAATTTTTGCCTTCAGAGTAGCCTTAGGGACACAGTCTCCCTGTCGGTGAGTGACAATATGACAGGTTGCTTTCACCAGTTTTCGTCTCTTCTCCTTTGCCCAGATGAGACATGATCACAGTTTGACAGTGCAGTGATAACCTAGCATGCTTAGTTCATTGGTCAACTGGTAAATCCTTTTAGTAGTCTCCTTGATTTTAAGTCCATCTTCCTGCCCTGTACCAGGAGCCCCTTCAAAACCCATTTTCTGGTGGTGTGACATTCCATCCACTCACCTTCACACTGGGAATGCCTGTTGTGTGGCTGAAACAATTGTTCCAGAGTTGTTTGATTTTCTGTGACTTCAGAGCTTGGATTTGTAAGGATAGAAAACTGAAACTGAAGAACGATTTGTTGTGCTTTGCTATCTGTACAGCCACGTTTCCCTTCTCAATTAGAAGAAATAAAGGAATTAGGTATGAGTTCAGCTTCTTTTCAGACTTCGATCAATTTGAGATTAAATCTCTTGACGCCTGGTGTTCACTACAAAAATCAAGAGACTGCTGAGCTTGCTTTCCATGTGCTATTCGAGAGGTCTGTGGTTCTAGTGCTTTATAGTAAGCCTATGGGAAATCTGAAAAGCAGTCTTACTCTTTGATTGTAAGCAGCTGCTCACCTTGAACAGCCCACCTGTTGAGATTCTAGGAGTGAGACATACCCTTTGCATCTGCTGTAGGACTGATACCCTTCCTGGACTTTCTACCAAAAATGTGGGCTTCTTGAAAGCCTGTGTACATTGACTCTGCTGCAGACTTCCATGTCATGTCATGATACCTAGTGGAGAGCTTGGCTGAGCCGATTGCAGGCACTGTGCAGGCACTACGTATATAATCTAAGGTAGCGATTCGGAATACCACTAGAGTTCGTGCAGAGGGAGATGCATGTTCTGGAAGTCATGGACACTATTACTTTAGCCACTAGATGACAATTAAGAGGTTTGCTGTCCTTTGGACTTGGTCTTCTGCAGGCAGACTGGACAGGAGCTGACCAGTGACGACAGGCTCTGTGTCAAGGGAAGAACAAGTCTAGTGTTTGTGGCAGTGTGTCATGCCTCTATTCCATTCCCCAGTTACTGCCTTCTCGCCAGTTCCTTGTTTCTCAGTGAGAAGCCTGCCCCTTTTGTAACCCCAGTTAACAAACCAGAGGGCTCGGGGCCAGCTGAAGACAGTTGAATCTCACGGTGTATGTGCTGGGTCGTACCCGTCAATGGAGCATACCTGGCTTCTGTCTGGGACGCAGGTTTCACATGAACAGCATGAGGAACTGTGCAAGGCACAGTTAACTGGCCAAAACATACACAGTCCTGTAGGAGGATGTCTAAACCTTGAATGTCACCTAGATCTAAAATGGTTCCCTTTTCTACTAAGATTCTCTTGGTCACAATTTCTGCTTGTCATCTTTGAGTTGATGAAACTTCTTATGAATGCCCTTCCCTGCCCACTAGTCTATGTTTCTCATGCTGGTAAAGCTTTTTCTTGTATGAAGGACGGACTTCATTGCATAATGCAACCTAAAATCATGTACCTTCAGGTAACGCTGCCTTCTCCTTTACTGAGAACTAGCTACTTGCTTTTGGTGATGCTTCTAGAAAGTATTCCTTCTGCTTTCAGTTGCCGTGTACTTTTTTTCAGGCTTACTGATAGGTCTTTGTGGCTTACTTTTAGTTTTACTTTACGCTAATACAGCTGGTTTGTCCCAGTTGAGGTGATACCTACAGAGAGCTATTTCAAGTTGCTTTCAAAGATGGTTCCTGATTTCTTCCATCCTAAGCATTGTTGCTCCTATTCCTAAATCTTATCTGAAATGCTGCCATAACCGAAACCAACCTTTTTTTTTTTTTTTTTTTTCCATCTGTGATGCCAAAGACAGCTTTACTGTTTGTGTTGTCAGGCCCTGATACTTGGACTACCCAGTAGGTATTCTCACAAAAAGCTGGGAAGACGTAATTGTCTTTGTGCAGTGATTCTCCAGTGGGTAGCAGTTTAAAGCATCATAGCCAAAAAAATTTGTGGAGACGTGCTCTTGGTGTCGGAACATGTTCCACTAGAGATACCATAAATGGAAGCTTGAGCTCTCACAAATGTCCACATTCCTGGTATTTATCTGGAGTATTTGTACGTGTGTCTCATCATCTTTGAGGTATTCGTGGCCGATCGATAGAGTGTAGGTCAGTAGCATATCTGAGGTTTCTGCGAAAGACTGCCTCATCTACAGGCATACAGAGCACATTAGCCAGTGATCTTTTAAGGGTCTTTTCCCACCTAATGATTATGTGATTCTATCCCTTGTCCCCCATGGCGTCAATGTACTGACTTTTTTTTTTAAAGATGGCACGACTAGTTGCATAGCAGTAATTGACATTCTGTAAGAAATCCACAGATATGTCCCTTTCCTGTCCTTTCTGCTTTTTCTGAAGTTCCTTTTCACCGAGATGATTGACAGAAGTCAGATGCACTGTTTCTCAAATGCCTGCAGCAATCATGGGGAAGGTTGTCCTGCAGGTGTACCACTGTGAAGGCAAAAATGTCACAGGCAGCAAGCTGTATCTGTAAACACTGTAATGTCTCCAAACCTGTTTGTTTAAAGTAGCCAACCTGGAGAACTTCTGTTGCTGCTTTAGTTATTAGTAACCTGTTTTGTACTCAAAAAGATGAAAACATATTTAATCAAAACCACTGAGACTTGATGCACTGATACATCTCAAAGTATGACAAAGGAAACCTCCTGTTTAATCCACGCAGTTTTAGCATAAAAGCTGAAGTATGTTTTCCCCACGTGCAGAAACCACTCATCTTGTTTTAATACCTGCCATGTATGCTGTAATGGGAGTATCTAATAAAATTTAATACTTCTAACCAATACGTGAATGTAACATATTTAGTATCTCTAACTTCTAACAGCAAAACTAGATGTGCCCTCTAAACCTAAAAGAGCTCCCAAGGCCAAGAAGGTGGAAACTGTAAACTCTGACTCGGATTCAGAATTTGGCGTTCCAAAGAAGACTGCGGCACCCAAAGGTAAGAGTTTTGGTGCTGTGCTGCTCAGCATTCACCTCTGTGCTCTCTGTAACACAGGTTCACAATCATTTCTTATAAGGAAGCAGAACTAGTGTCTCTAAAATTAGAACCATATTGATTTATTAGTTAATTAATTAATTGCTAGTAGATTACTCGGCCGTGAGCCTTTTCTGTGACGATACACAGTGTACTGACTTTTCTTGACAAACAACGCCTGAACTTTTTATCTGACCTTCACTGTTGGGAATGTATTTAATAGCTCCAACCCCTTCCCCCCCCTTTTTTTTTTTTTTTTTTTTTTTTTTTTTTGTTCTACTGGCTACTGCTTATTTTCTTTGATCTCAGCTTTTTACAAGACAGTAAAATTCTGGTAGTAATTCTAGTAAGTAGCGATTTCTGGCTTTTTAAACCAATTCTTTGGTAGCCAGTTCTCAGTTGTCAGAGCCCTCACACCATGTGGTGTAATCGGAGGAGTCTGTAAAGGATGTGCCAGTGTCAATAGTTGAGGTTAACAGTAAGGTTACTAAATAGTAAAGGTGAAGTAATGCTGTGTAATCAGGACAGAAGGTGAGCGAGGACTTGAAGTACTGCAGAAGTCTAGAAGTCATTGAGCTAATGAAGTTTGTCCCTGTCTTGAACCAACAGCTTGAATTGCTAGAGTGAATGGTAACTTTGGAAGAGGCATAGAAGATTTAAAACTGAGAAAATGTACTGTATTTTTACTGCTGTTGCGAAGAAGCTTGAGTTGTAAACTAAAGTTGAACTTTACTATGCCTGCATGTTAAAGTAATTTCACTAGGGTTTTTTTTTTTAGTTTGCTCAAGTCTGGAATTTTATTTAAAAAAAAAAAAAAAAGAAAAAAAAGAAAGTTAAATCATATTCTGTCACCTAGGAAAAGGTAGAGGGGCAAAGAAAAGGAAAGCATCCAGTTCAGAAAATGAAGGTGACTACAATCCTGGGAAGAAAACACCTAAATCAACGCCAAGCAAGGTCAGTTCCATCTCTGCTCTTTTCTAACGGATTACTTTATTTTACATAAAAGGTACATGTTCTTCTTATAGATTGCTACTATGATAATGGGGGTTTAGGAAATGAGGTGTTAGAGGAGGTTTCCTTCAATTCTGAGTATTAAAAGGGAAAACGTAGACAGCATCACAACTGATCTGTCTTGTCTTTTTTCTAAAGAAATCCAAGAAGGCCGCTTTTGACCAGGATTCCGATGTGGAAATCTTTCAGTCAGGCTTTGCCTCCGAAACTGCCCCAAAGCCACGGACAGGCCGGGCTAGAAAAGAAGTTAAATATTTTGCAGAGTCTGATGAAGATGATGATTTTGATATGTTTAATTAAGTGCCCAAAGAGCACACAAATGTTTTCCAACAAATAACTTGTGTTGTCCTTTTGTCCCTTCTGTCGCAAACTTTTGTACATTTGACCTACTTATTTTATGTGATAATGTAATTGATGGTTTTTATTATTGTGTGTAGGCATTTTAACATTTTGTTCTTACACCTACAGTTTTATGCTCTTTTTTACTCATTGAAATGTCATGTATTTGTCTGGCTTGTAGAGATGTTCTAGACAGCTGTGCTAAAGCACATTTTAATTGTCATGGTTGCAAACAGCAAACCTGCTTTTTGAAATGAAGTTTAAACATTAAAAAATGGAAAACTACTCTGTGTGTGTGTGCGTGTATAGAATTTGGACTACAGGGACTACTTCTACACAGGTTTGTTTAGTTTTTTTTTTTAAAATAAATATATTTTATTCTTTGCCAGGAGACTCCATGGAAAAAGGTAAACAGTATATGAACATAGAAAGCATTGTTAAACAATCTCAATGTACAAACAGAGCCAGTGAAAGTACATCACAGACTTGCTAGAATATATAAAAAAAAAAAAATCCACTAGTGCTTTAAATGAAACCTAAGAAACTGACACTTTAAATCTGTTAACCATTCTACCACAGTTTTCACTCTGCTTCATGGTGATTTAACAAGGCCAAGGCAGCAGATTCTCTCCTTGTGTTTCTGGAAGTCCTAGCTGTACTTCCCTAGCACCAGGAAGCCTGGATAACCCAGCTGGTTCCTGGCAGTCGATTATTAAGGAAATACCCTAGACTCACCCATTCAAAAGCCGTAAATGAGTCTGCTGGTTCTCATCCCATGAAGTTTCCCTAATGGCTTGTGAACAAGTAAACAAAAACATGGTAACACTGAAAAGTGTTTCTGCCTTGGAGGCTATCATTACTGTAGAAATGTAGTAGTTAGGTAATTGTGTAGGCTAGGTCACCAGCCAGGTAAGAAACCACTTCTTCAAACTTTAAAGTGACATTAACAGTGGAACAAGTGACAGCCGAGTAACTGATCTAGCAGTTAATGCCGATACCGATGTCTTTTCTGCGAGTGCAGTGGGTTCTTGTATACTTTTTACAAGGAAGGAGAATCAAACTGAGGGCATCAAAGACAAGTTTTCATATTGAACTAAATCAGACGGTCCTTTCAACTTCCTTTTCTGGATGCGTACAGTAGTCCATTTCATATGGTTGGTGTCTTGGTCGTTTTAGGTATGAGAGACAAAAGGAAAGCACCAAACATCCAGTACAGAAAGTACAGCCATACATTTGTATGTACAAAGTCATCAGAAATGCAACCAGAATTTAAAGTTTGAGATCTGTCTTGTCACCATGCAATCTTGAGTGTTCAGAGGAAGAAACAGAAGCTTAACTATTTTCTTTTTTTTTGCATGAAATGGCTGATTTAGAGTTTCAAAAGTTTGCATTTTCTAGTTTTAAGAGTTTAAACAGCAAGGAGTATATATCGATACATACGAAAATTTCTTGGTCCTTGTTGAGTTTTTATCTATCTATATATATATACACATACATATATAGATATATATTAAGTCCAGAAACTAAGCAGCAGTAAAAATGTTTTTCTTGCTTTTCATCCCTGTACATAAGGTCTTAGGAATGTCTGAAGTAGCTGGAAAATGTCTTATTGCACCATAGGGGATTGACTGACACTGCTGTTATCCACCGAACTAGGCGAGATACTGGGACTGTGTTCTGCAGTGTTTCCATTTGAGGTTGGTGTCAGTGGTTCATGTCCTTCCGAGTTCTCCAGCATTTCCTGAATAAGAGGTGGCATGGATCCAGGAATTTCCATTTTCAATGTAATGACACGTTCTGCACCTTTAAAAAGAAAACAAAAAGTCCTTTTTGTTAGCACCATCAGTAGTGATTTCAGGGAATGTTATTTTAATGGATTTGGTGTCTCCTCCTATACTTCTTGCAGACAAAATTAGGTAAGTGAACTACTTCATTCATTACAAGAAAAAGGAGTTAGACGAGTACTCCTTAACAAATTCATTTAAAATTATGACATAGCAAGAGATATTACAATACAGGTCAATCAGATGAACTGCTAAGTTTTCATAGAAGGAACCAAAATGGCATTAAATTATACTGAAAAATTACATTAAACCGCGACCAGACCATAGAATAACAAAAATTCTGGCTGATTTGTGTTAAAGAGGTGAGGCGAACCCTGTAAGAGAACTGTGACGATGCAAGCCAGAGCGTTTCTTTCCTGTATAGAAAACTGTGAAAGAACAGTCAGCATTTAACAAACTATTGTTTTATAGAAGAACAAATTCAGGCAACAGGATACTTTTTTTTGTGAAGCTGCTTTTTGTAGTTTTCAGGCATCTCCTCTTGTGCTAATTAACCCCAAAAGTACACACAAACACTAATAATACTGGTTACAGCTGACTTAACTGCAGTTCGGTGTTCGGCCTTGTCAAGTGTAACAACGGGTATTTTTCTCGAGAGATGGCTTTGCAGGCTGGCATGTCTGGGATTAAACAAAATTACTACATAAATCCTGACTACTCAGCCTGTGAGCCAACAACTAGTACCGGTTTAGGGAAAAAACCAAACCACAAAGCCACACAATAGTGCCCGATGCTCCTAAGCTGCGTTGAGGCTTCTCGAAGGTGACAGGCATACCGGAACGAGTCTGTGAACAGGCGGAGACCTCGCAGTTTGCTCATAACTTGCACATGACATCAGCTCGGTGCTCCCAGAAAGCACTGTGCTTAGTCAAGTTAATAAACATGCAGTTACTGAGCGGTGAGGATCATAAACAGGAGTATTTTGGAATTATGCCTCAAATATTATACAGTAAATATTCTGTTTCACACCGAGGCATGAATGTTCTTTACATATCTTCCTGCTGATGGGAAAAAGATTTTTCTTATCAGGGCAATGTCGGCTATTTATAGCCATAAACCTCAGCACTCAAATACCTGGTCTAACACTTTGCATACAATTCCTGATCATCTTAAAATTTGAGTCTAATGGAATAGGAATCTGTGGTTTTTAAATGCGAAGGAAGGCAAGAAGAGCCAACAAAAGTAAAGAGAGAACAGTCTGGTTATTGAAGAACCATTCTAGAGAAGAGAACCTTTGGACAGCTTCTGCTTATCCCTGCTGCTGCAATGTGCGTGCTGGAGCGCCAGCAGGCTGTCGGCCACAGCGGTAACCCCCGAGGGGAAAGGAGCGCCGATGTTCACGCCTTAGCTGAGGAGCTTCAAAAATCATCGACAAAGGCAACGACCAACTTCCCAAGTGAATGGCTGATCAAAAAGCCTCTTAAATAACTGTTGGGAACAAAGGGGCAAGCTCCGTAATCAGAAAGAAATTAACACAGAATTACGCTGAGAGCTTCTCTGAAGACCACCTGTGGTCAGAGCAGTGCCGATGACCTGAATTTGGCCACGTTAAATGTCTGCTTTCTGCTGTTACCCAGTAGGTCAGCTGCAGTGCCAAGTGTTTGCGTCGTTATGCCGGTGCAGAGCCACAGCAATTTTTCAGGTCTTGCAAACTTCCAATTTAATACTGGGATAAGGGAACATGGAAGATGATCTCTCGCTTCAAGTCCCACGCATGTTTAATACTTCTCATGCCAGAGAAGAACGTAGTTGTAGGAGGAACTCTAGTGTATAAGGAGACGTTCTCTCTCTTTTCAGTTCGTGCTTACTTCGGTAATTGCTTTCAGGGATCATGTACCATCAAAGTCATTCTCTTCTAATGTACATCTTCTCAAATGAAACTCAAGACACACCCACCCCTCCAGGACATCACCAGTCTTTTGGGATGATTTGTTGTTCTACTATAAAACGTGAATGATATAATGAAATACTTTTGTCAGAATGGAAAGAAGAATCCTTCCTTGTGCATGGAATGTAAAGAGACAAAGCCATGTTCTCGAGGAGCTGCAGGGCTCTGGCAAAGAAGCAGGGAAGTGGAAATAGATTTCCCACAAGCAAGAACAGTAGGACAGGGCACCCCTAAATATTTTTACAGCTCAATACTGCGCTAAGTTTATTTTGTAGATTCAGTTGGATGGAGCTCGCTTTACTTGAGGGTAAACGGCAAGCTTTAGGTAACCTGGTAAATGGTTCTGTTTTAAGGTATTTTTGCTTCCAGCTCTGGTGTTTCCCTTCTAAGTTACTCTTTTGGTACTAATCTATCCAATTAAATCACTCACTTCTTTTTATAAACACAGCTACAGCTTAATCTAGTAACTTAGATTTTACATTGTTTAAAGTGTAACAGTTCAGGTTTTAATATAAAACAAGTGTATTTGAGTGATTTAACTGCTGTTTTGTTTTTTTTTTCCCTGAAGTCTTCTCAAATACCATGTCAAACAAAATTAGTAATTTTTTCAAAAGCATAAATCCAACCTACAGCTACAGCAGTACCTGTGTGCACAAGCTCATGTGCTTGCTTATCTATTGGCGGTAGCAAATCTGTAGTTGAGTCAGCATAGTAAGAAAGTGGAACTGCATCAACCACTGTAAAAAATAAGAATTGTAGCACTTCGGACTCTCTGTATTCAGGCTTGTACAGCCCCGAGACAGCTCCCCAGAAGTCTGGAGGTGACGACGTGTGAAACAGCCGGACAGGTCTGAAATGGGGTCTTGGGGAGACAGAGGGGCGCGCAAACAAAAGGAGCACAGTCACCTTCGAAGGCAGAACACGGGGCGTGCAGAGAGGCTGCCGACGTGCCGCTGCCTCTCCACCGCTGCTGCTTTCACAACAACCGCCCGGGCT
>NW_009604386.1:7439-14535 GCF_000690535.1 Cariama cristata | reverse complement strand
GCTCTGATGAAATGAAAGCATTCAACTATACCTGTGCTTTAGAGAATTCACGCGACGATAGTGCTGATACTGTGTGTGTTTCCCATGATCAATCAACCACATACAAGACTACACAAAATGTTAAAGCCAAAGTGATCCACGCGTAAGGATGGTTAGTTTGGGTTAGAGGTGCTGACTCTCCAAAATTCTGGACCAAATCGGTTCTAAATCTTCAGTACGTCAGATCAGTTTAGGGGGTTTTGGATGCACAAGTGGTTTTGGCTGTCTGTAAACAGCCTTTGTTTTTTGAAAGCCGTTAGTGATACAAAGTACATGTTGACCCACACCCCCCTTGTAAACATGAACAAAGCTTTAGTTCGGATTTTATCTTGTCTTAAAATGACTAACAAAGAGTTCAGGCTAATGATTTGCTAACCTATTTATACCTAAGACATCATTTTCACTGTAAGTTGCATGAAGACTGTAGCACCACGTATGTTTAACGCAGAACCAATTTAAACACAGGAGTTATATAAAGAAGAAGGGAACAGCAAGGTCACTAGGAGCTTTCTTAGATATATTAAAAAAACAACCACCCAGGTCTGAAGGCCAGTTTCCTCTGAAACGTAACGCGGACACTACTGCTGAATTATTGGGAGACACCGTACCTTTTGCACTGATGCTGCGAAGATCTGTGATTTTCATTAAGATCTTTGGGAACATATGAGGCTTGTTGGGTCGTCTCTTTCGGATATAAATTTTCAGTGCTTCAAGCAATGGTTCCTGAAGCTTATCCACTTTCATTGGTTCTTCAAGGTCCTGGCGATCTGTAGAAAAGTAGCATATCATTCATGGGATTTTAAATTATTGTTGGGGTTTTTTGGTTGCTTTTTTTTTGGTGGTTGGGTTTTTTGGTTTTGTTTTGGTTTGTTTGGTTTTTTGTTTTTACAAACTCCAAATCACAAGTGCTCCTCCATGTTCTTGAATAGAACTCCATGAATTTCACCTTTCTCTCCACTTATGACCCACACTGTAGTGAGGATTCCACAGGGAGAGGATAAACCGTGGCCTTCTGAAACTTAGATTCAGTTTTTCTTGGTGGCTGGAAAGGTTGGTCATTTGAGTGGTCCAGAATTACCAGTTTGCTCTTGTACCTCCCTCTCCAAGGGGAAACACCTGGCTGCAAACGGTATTTCAGACTTAATATTGTACGCATCATCGATAAGCTGCCTAGGTACACAAAGAGATTACAGCTAATATATTTTTTGTATCAATACTAAAATAAAGTGAGCTACCATTAGGTATCAGCAGATGGCAGTGCTAGCTTGAGTGACAACAGATGTCACCCGTAAACCAGAATGCACCAGTCGCATGTTAATGACATCTCAGAACCCATCAATGCTTTTGGTGGGTTATGGTTAGAGACACATAAATTCGGAATGATTTTGTACTAAAGGGCCATTGTCAACAAAGACTGACTCTTGTTTTCTAAACGTTCTCGGGTAGCGCCTGAGTTGTATTTCACCAAAATGGCCCCACTAAACAAGGTGTGTTTCTATTGCTAGTCCGGATTTTGCAAAGGAGGAGAGAGACTAGGTGATCAAAATAACAGAAATTTACAGAGGATTTTGGAAACGATCCGAGACTTCACTTTTTGTGTTTTAAAACTGTGATTTTACCCGATTTCACTTGACAATGTCCCTTTCAAGTTGTAATCAGTGCGCCCCCCCCAATCATGTCATCAGTGCCACTATGCTAGTTTTGAAGTATAATCTTTTTTTTTTTTCTAAAGAAAGTTATCACCAATGACTTCTGTGTGAATGTAACTATATGCACATGCATGCAATTGTATTTATGAGTAAAAGCTGCATAGCGGGCATCTTGCCGTAACAAAGGTCATTCATACAGGTACCCGTGTACCATTTATAAAAAAATGTGGCAGGACATATCCTGTAGTCCTTTATCAGGGAAATACAGGATCAGTTGCTTAACAGAATGATTCAATTAATTTAAAAACCTATCAATAATAAACCCAGGAAGTATCACCAGTGGCAAGCAGACCTTTACCGTTAAATGGTTTATACACCATATATATGTTTTTATATATATGTTTTAGTACAGGAAAGCAAAACAAGTAAAACATAAATGAAGATCTTATCGTGCCTGTCCTTCTCAAACGCATCCAAGTTTCTGCTGTACAGTACCTCCACAGATTAAGCAGATGGCACTAAGGAGACCTGTTTCTGTATCATCCATTTCCAAAGGCAGGAGCTGGTTGGCAAACGTGAACACGAGATCGGTCAGCGGGCCAAATCCGGCGTTGTGCATCTGAGTTCGGTTTAGGGTAAGGCCATCTGAAAAGGTCATGGTGTCTTGCTCTGGTGTGTATCTTGTGCAAATTCTAAGGATCTGTGGAAGGACAAAAAAAAAAAAAAAATCTGAAGAATTCAATTCGTGAGAGGTTTGTTGTATTTTCTCAATGCGGCAAATGACCCATGGACCTGCAGTACAGAGTCACGGCAAAACAATCTGCAATCAAACTCCAGTTTGTTCAGTTCTAGCAGTGCAAAAATTCTCTGGTACAACATAAATATACTCAATTGACTATGGGTATTTTTTATAAGAGAAATTTAAGGACAGAAATTTTCCCCTCGTTACAAAATAATCAAAACTTCTATGCAATTCTCACCACTTAGGTCACCAACATTACTGTAACATTCACATAACGCACTTTAATTAGTATGCTATATGCACCTAACTCTAAAACGCTACTGCACTGCTGCTCTGATCCAGCGAGATCATAAAAATATCTCACCTCTTCAAATACACACATATTTCATTGATTTTGGGGACTAATTTTGCATGGCAGCACTCCCGAGTTGCGTCGTTGGTAAGGACAAAGCATCTCTGCGGCATCTTGTGTGAGCGAGCGCGGAGCGCTGTGAGTTGGTGCGAGAGGCAGAAGGTAGCTTGTGCTTTGGGGTGCCTGCCTTTCTCCTGTGAGAGCAGCTCGGACACCCCACTACGTGAAACCCCCCTGCCAGCCGTGAGCGCTCCCCAGAGAGCAGAGCAAAGCCCTCCAGCTCCCCAGCAGCTGCAGGCAGAGTCTCCACGGAGCACTGCTTGGCTTCCCAGCCTGGGAGCTCCCCCCGAGCGGATTATCAAACGTCAAACCTCCGCCTGGCAATGCATGGGGTTGCCAACAGCCCCTGAGGAGCTGGCCCAGCTTTTTGTCTTTTACGGTTGTTGTTAATTCCACGTGCTGTAACACCGAACCTCCTCGCCAGCCCGCTGGCCTCCAGCCTTCCTTGAGGCTCTGGTGCTTGCCCCGTCCCGAGGTGAGGGTGCAGCCCCCGTCAGCCCGGTGCCGAGCCTCTCTTCTCGCTGCTGACAGCGTCGTTCCCTCCCCTGCGAGCCTGGGTGCCGTTGGTTTTGGCAAGTTTGCTCGTATGCCGACAGCCACCCAGCACTCACCCCAGATGAAAGAGCATTCGAGGGGAGGATGGGAATTCACACCTCTAACTGGACACAGAGGAATGCAAACCACATGAATAAAACACCGAGGATGCTCTGCATTCTGTTAGTAAATGCCTCTGGGGTAACCGCAGCACCAAGAGTGCTGTCGCAGCGGAGGTGGCAGCACGGCCAGAGCGCGTCAGCGCCCGAACGCTCTCCCCTCTCGGAGCAAACCCAGGATGTGTCCCATCACAGACTCTCTGCGGCACGGGCGCGTTTGTACAGCTGCTAGTCATGAACGCTGCCTTCAGGATCAAAGAAAAGAGATGTCCATCATGTGGACATATTTCTGTTACATATATCAATGCTTAATATTTAAAATAATCAGAGGTGGGAGAAGGCTTATCCCTAAACTAAACCAAAACCTTGCAGAAGTCTAGCTGATTAGCTGAGCTAAGACTACAGCTGTATTTTTTCAGGGCTTGACTGTATTTATTTCCCGTACAGCCATCCTAGTTGGTTTTAAAGATTCAACACAAAAGATGTACAAAAATATAAGTGAGCGCAGGGAGATGTTAATTATTCCTATAGCTGCCGAAGCTCTGAGTCAGAGGCCCCAGCAGTTGGCAGCTGACCAGTTTGGGCTTGGTTCTCCCACTTTCATCTCTGCCTGGCAACACGCTCCAAAGAAGCAGGGAGGAGAACGAGGAGGACATGGCATGTAAGAGACCTACAGGGAAGCTTTTATTTCTCTTAACTTTCTTGGTAAGAGACTTAATAGGATGTATTTCTGCTGAAGGCTCTTCAACTATTTTCTGTCTCAGCAATCATCTTCTCTCACATTGTGGGTATACACCGAAGCACGGAGACACTATGCGGTTGGACAGGCAACGTTTCACATCGTTCCCCTACCCCCAAATTAAGAGTAAGCCCTTGAAATTACTTCAGTCAATGGCCAACACAGGCACAAATACAAAGGCACGACACAAACTCATCACTGACCACAAATTCCTCACTAATGTAAGTGATCTTAAAAGGCTGCTAGTAACTCCAAAGGTTTTATGTAATAGCCAAAGCGCGTTTCAGGATTATTAGCAGAAATTAGCATTATAAAGCATGGCACCCTGTCAGTGAGACAGCACGGTTACCGTATTCTGCGCTGCCAGTAACTACCGGCAGTTCTCTCCCCTAAAGTTCGCTGTGGGTTATCCTTTTAAATCATTAAAAGGATTGTACAGAAAGGAGAAGAAACATGCAGAGTTTGTTGTTTTCAAGAAAAGCAAGGTTTGAAAACTCTCCGTATTTACTGAGAAACCCAAGAGCTACTTGCTTTACTTCTCTAATGGCATGCAAGAGAAACTGGAGTGCAGCTCTTCCCATCTGAAGCGTGCACATACAGTAGGTGCCTTCCAGTAAGGGTGTGTGGTCTGTAATGATCAGGTACCCAACTTTTGGAGGAACGAGGCTCTGTAATTCTTAAATGGCCCTGATTTTCCCTTAGCTCAGCTCGGGAGAAAGGCAGCCCCTTTTATTCCCGTGCTATTTTAACTGATAAGCCTCAGCAACAAGAGTTCCTCCCTCCACACCCTCCGGACTCCCAGCCCAACAAATTAGCGGAGCAGGACTTGGAACTAAATTGGGCAATGCTGTGGTGTTTCCCGAAGGCTGCTGGCAGCTGCCCAAGCAGGGCTGGCAGATACAGTATCCTCCACATCCTCCCTCCGAGGGCAAGTCTGGATAGCGGCTGCCCACGCCGCACCACCCACAGACCCCCAAGCCCAGCGGGACAGGGGTGCCCCGGAGCGGTCACCCCAAACGACCTGGAGGCCGAGCGCATCCCTCCTGCCATACAGCGGGCTGCTGGTTCCCTCGCTTCAAAGCTGTCCGTGCCCACCCCTCCCCGGGACATCAGCCCCTCTCTCCCTTTGCGGGGGGGTGCTAGGGGTGCTCCGAAAAGACCCACCAGATCACTGCCCCCAAGGGCTAACGCAGAGGGAGATTTCCAGGCTGGATCCCCATCGGGCATGAATTTGGGGTTAGGTTACTCAGCCTAGAGCCCCTGGGGGCATGCACAGAAAGAGACCTCCAGGGGCTTTGCAAGATTTATAATTAAAACATAAAGGTCCTGCAGAATTTAGCTGCTTCCAGGCTTAGGCAACAAGTAGGATGGCTTTTTTTGCAAAAGGCAGCCTTCAGGCCCCCAAACCTCAACGCTGCGCCAGCTGTCAAGAGGAGCCTGCGGCGGCTCGGCTGGGCACCCGCACAGCTGAAGCCCAACGCCGTGTTTTCTGCAACGCACTTCGCTTGACTGCAGCCATCAGGTCTCGGGTTTCTCCTGCGTTCCTTTGACATTATCCCACAACACGCTGTTATTAAACTCCAAGACAGATCATTTGAAATGTTTTGGGTTTGGGGGTTGTTTTGGGTGGGGTTTTTGTTGTTGTTGTTGTTTTGTTTTGTTTTTTTTAAATTTGTGTCCTTCATGAAGATCTGCGAAATGCCATGGATATTGCTGATTGGCTGCTAAACTTTTCTTGGGCAAACTTCCAGTGTCAAAGTGAAGCTGATTTCAAGCTCATATTCACTGAAGAACATATGGGAAATGTCAGCACTTCAAAATAAGAAATCACAGTATCTTTCTCTGTTTTAAACTGAACCGCTGTCTAGAAGACATCCTCCTAATGTCCTCAATGTTGTTTAGATTTTCTAACCAAGCCAAGTATTTTAGTTGTCACACTGCTCTTAAATGCCACTTGCAGCCATAAATAAGGTTCGTGCCCATGATTAAAGGACCCTTTGTTTCAAGGAGTATTTATATCTTAAAGCATCTGGGGTTCCTATGAGCCAGTTGCGAAGCACAAAACTGAAACCATCCCGAAAGCCGCTTTTACAAACTTGTTGCTACCATTGAATTATTACTCATTTTAAACAGATTAGTTAAGGCAAGCAGGACTTTTTTTTTGTGAGAAATCCTGTTGTTAGCCACTAGCTGCCTTAGCTGGCAGGGACAGTTTCCCAGGAGGAGAAACCCAAGCAGGTGACGCTGAAGCAATGAACAAACCTCCACGGCGCTGCCGTACCCCATCAGCACGGGTTGTCCTGCACACACAAATGCCTTCCTAGCATTAACGCGCAGGGTTTTACAACAGAAAGCAAAAATGACGTCATTAAGGATTAACGTTCAAGGACTTCTCAGGTTTTTATCCATCGGATTTAAGACAGGCTGAACTCTGGACTCTTTCCACATCCATTTTGCCAGAGCTCGGCGAGGCGAGGGTTGCTCGACCGCTGCCAGGACAGCCTACCAGCAGACAGAAGCACTCACTTTTATGAGGGTTACTGACTGAATTTTAGTCATATTTATCCCTGGAACTTTTGGCACCAGAGCAGATATAAATCCCACCATCCTCAATCGGCGCCTTCAGCTACCTTGCAAGGCTCGATGTTATTTCCCTTCCAGAGATTTTGCTTGTTTGTGTATAAAACAATTCTCTGGCACAGACCCAACGGAGTTTACCGAGCTCCTGGCACTGTCTCCTTTGTCAGCCTGTTGAAGGTGGGCTTTAAGCATCCATGGCTGCAGGAACCAACTGAGCAGAGCCCTCCGCAGGGTCTACAAATGCTTAAGACTCCCCATAGCCCAGAGACGGTGCTGCTGGGT
>NW_009604386.1:0-7408 GCF_000690535.1 Cariama cristata | reverse complement strand
CGGGGGGTGAACTGGGGTCCTGCTGGTGGGGGGAGCCCAGCCACCCCACCTGGCTGGGCTGGGAGCCCCAGGCCGTTCCCCACCCCTCAGGTGCCATGGCTCTGCCGCCACGTCCAGGGGACTGCACAGCAGCGGGATGGCGAGTGCACGCCGGCAGTGCTCACACCCATGCGTGGCAGTGCTTGCGCAGCAGAGCGCCGGCCGGCACCGCGTGCTTGCGCAGCAGGAGGAACAACAGCGCTCACCCCGCATCTCAATGCACAACAAAATAAAACGTTCAAAACACTCACGGTTAGGAGAACTAGCTTGCTGGGGGGTGGGGGATGGAAATACGCGCTATTAAAACACTGCTCCAAGTACTGAAGTTCAGCTTAAATAAAGATATGGAGCTGCAGTGCAATTCCAATTATGGGCAGGTGATGTGGGTTTAATGGATATGGGCACTTCACAGACAGTGCACTACTCATTACTGCGCTCGTGGCAATTATCCCTTTTTAAGCAGCACATAAAATAGTCTCCTGTAAGCATCGCGCAGGAAAGTTAGGACTCTTTGCGGCAACCATGTCTTATCTGCTCCTGGTTTTGGAAAAGCCTCAGCTCCTCCCTGCTACAGGTAGCTGTGGCACTCGCTACGCCCTGCTTGCTCAGATGCATCACCTCTCCGGCTTCATGAAAAAGAAAAAAAGAGAATGAGCAAGTGATCAGGAGCATCAGGTCTCAATAAAGTTTGTAACTAGAGCTTGAAGACTGCCACATGGCCACAAAGTAAAAGTAGTGAATTGTACAAAAGAATCAACCCCTTCTATCCGTTAATTAGTTGAAGTAAAGTCACCATTTACCACCTGCTTCATTATTCTTTTCTTAATCTGGCAACTAGGCTTTTATTTAGTCCCTTTGATCAAAGGCTGTGAAGTGCCTTTTATCCAGGCACTTCAGACGAAGCCACTCACAGAAAGGCTACCCCGAAATACCTGATATTGCCCAGCCAGTGCTGCCAATGCAAGCACCGAGCGGAGCTGCCGGGGGTACCCCAAGCAACAGCGGCCGTGTGTGCTCCCGGGGTAAGCTCCCACTACCCACCCCAACGAAGAGCATCAGGAGCTCACAGGATCCTGAACAATTACAGAATTAGCGTATGGTTTTTTTCCAGTGGTTACGGAGCCAGGGCATGGCAGCAACAAATAGGGGTGGCAGCTTAAGGGCTGAAGTTTTAGGGGTGAAGAGTCTGGACGTGCAGATTCTTGCTATATCCTGACTCCTCCCCACCATCTTTTGGGTAGTTTCTGTACTAACCATTTGTTACTGGTTCCAACAGCAAAGCACAAAGCAGTCCCCGTCCCGTACCTCGGGCAGAATGCACTCAAGGCAATGCCATGGTTTATTGATTGCTGTATGCCTTTTGGTGTAAGGGGAACGTGACTGTGTCTTATCAGGACAGAGCTGGTGACAACAGGCGTGCAATTGGTAACCAACAGCTCTGCCCCACGGAGGGACCGCACGCTGTAACGATGAGAGGGCCAAGTCTGCATGAGCGCTGGGACGAAGGGGACAACAAGAGGTGACTCTCGAACACGGCAGGGCAACCTCAACCTTCCCTTTTTTATAGGCCAAAGAACGGTATCTCTTCCCCTCTCCCACCCCTCTTCCTCCTTCATCAATGTCCTCTAGATGTGATATTTCAAAACAGCTTTTGACAAAACAAGAGGAAAAGGTCACAGCAGTTAACGTCCTCCTCAATATGATCCTGTTTGAAGCAATGCACTTTTAGAAATTCCAAGATTAATTACTTCAACTTCAAATTCCCTGGTTTAAACTCCTGTGTCATGCCAAAAAACATATCTACAGCAGCCATCCTACAACGGGCTTCTCAGCCATGCTTGGCTCAATGAAGACCTGAAGGTTTGTGCCCAGAAGAAAATGCTTAAATTATGCTTAAAACACATTGAAAATACTAACTGTTTTACTGCAAGTTATTGCTACAACCAATAATAAGAAGCAGTTTTATCACTAAAACCCTGAAGACCTCTAAGGTCTTGATAAAGAAATGCAGAGAACCCAGAGGGCTCCTCTGAAGGTCAGCATGACAGAAACCACCAGAGACAAAGGGCGGGAAGACAGCTTGCCTTGACATAATGGCAAGGTGAGGTCTGGAGAAAAAACTCCAAGCCCACCTGCACAGTACCCTGCTGCAGGTTGTATACTTGCCTATTTAAAATTAAATTACATTTAGCTAAAATCTGTACAAAACCCATTACAGTGTCCACTTCCAGAGGCTCCTGCAGCAGCACTGGCGAAGGCAGGGGGATCTGTGTGCACAGGCTTGCGCCTGCTGGGCTCCGGCCACACCAGTTCCCCCTCCACAACCTGCAAAAATCTCGCTCCGAAGTTATCTATCTTCTTCCTTGAATTCCCTCATGACCACAGGTACAGCACGTTCCTAAACCATTAGACAGAGGACTGTCTTTCCAGGTACCCTTTATACCGAGCATTACATTTTGAAGGAAGGAGGAAGGGAAGAGAAGCAGATCTCTCTTCAGTTTTAACAATAACGAAATTTTTCCAAAGTTGCACGTATTTCAAGTTAGTGCCACAATACCAAAATGTGCCCTTCTTGCAACTATACTGAAATCCACAAACTATAAGGACTTATTTTTAAAAGTTTGCTCGTCCCACCTAACACACGTCTGTAGACGTGCTAGAGTCCACTCGTGACCGCACCAGACTACCCAGTAAGTTCAGCTGTGCAACCATGAGGCCAGGGCAGTATTTGGTCCCCTCTCCCCGTTGATTACAGCAAAAAGACAAATAGAAAACATAACAATGATGTTAAAAATACGTACCAGTATATCCAGGCAGGCTGCTTTAAGTAGAGTTATCTGGTCTGCAATGGTCAAACTTGTAAAGCCTGGCAATCGCTTTGCAAATTCCACTATTTTAATAATGCACTTGGTTGCAAGTTCACTGAATTTGTCCCAAAGCCCGAGGTCCAGTCGAACCCGATGATCCGCGCTGGAGTTCTGGAAAGACAGACAGAAGGCACCATAAATCAACAACGTCCCTTTCAGTAAATGGTTTTCAAGGGAAAAAAAACAACAACTGAGTATTCCTCCCCGAAGTACTTTCTATTAACATTCCAGGCATTTTCTGCAGCTTGCTGTTGGGATGATGCTGGCTTTAAACTTGGATTAATTGCCTGAAAATTCCTTGGATATTTCTCTGTTACTTATGATTGCAGAGGCCATCTGCACAAGGAATACAAACGAACTTAAACATTTCCAAATGCCACTATCATTATTCTTCCTTGCCATTATATAATGAGTGCATTGAGAGAGACAATTTACAGTTGTACCCCAGAAAATACAAATGAGCAGTGGAACAAGAATATCAGGTCCTCATCTGGAAAAAGCAGCGCAATATTTGGAACATAGTTTCACATACTTAAGTTCTTAGCAAATTAGTTCTACTTAATTTATCTGCTCTGTGAGTCTGCAAGAGTTTTACAGCTTTCTCAAGCTACAGTCTCCCATGACTTAAAGAGCATTTCTTTACACGACATTAAGAAAAACGCCATGTGCGCTGATGAATGCTATATGCTCATTTTACGGTGCATCCAACATACACCCTACTGTTTGAAGTGTTACAAGGACATTCCAGCTGCATCTTTCAGAGACTGTTTCCATATAGTCATGTATCTTAATCAAAAAGTCCACAATTTGCTAGGATGTGTAGCAAATTTGTGTTAAGTTTGTGATTAAACTCAAGTTTTCATACATTCAACAGCTTAACCCTTGAAAAAGTTGAACATGTCAGCCAAGAACTGGCTGACTCAGAAGTTGCCGTGATCGATTTGATGCTGGTCCAATAAAAGATGGTGTCATGGGAAGACCCGGTGAGCCGTTTCCAATCCACCCGTTATTCCCGTGGGGTGACAAGACGACAGAGCTCTGAAATACTCGAAGTTCCTCTCCTCCTGCCCTAGTGTGCCGCATGTTCCCATTTTGCCAGCACTTGATCCAATGTTGCTTAGGACGCAGCCAGCGTGGTGGTCCCCCCCACTATTTCATGAGCCACCAAGTTTAGCGTGCATTGCAGCTGCCTTCAGCGCCTGGGCGATCTCCTCTTCATTGCAAGAGGAATTTTACCTGTGAAAATACACTGGTAATGAATTTGTAAAAGGTGCTGAGCTGCAACCACAGAAAACCACGTTTCTTTCTTCCATGTCTCATCTGAGTTTGTTGACTAACCAAGAGAGAGGCACCTCCAGAAAAAGGCCCACCCACTCCAGATAGGTACATAAGCCAGGCAAGGGAAAATCCTCTCAGATGGTGGCTTTCTCGTCGGCTGCAGAGGAAGCCATAAACGTTAAATTAACTTTAAGATGAAAGTTAAACAAGAGGGGTCTCAACCAAAAAAGTCTAGCAGATCGTACTTTCTTGGAGGAAGCATCTCTAGTGACCCTGCCACCATCACTGCTGATGGTGAGGACATCCACCTCCTTGGAAAGCTTTGAAGCTATCAGCTGATCGGTTTTCTTCAGTTCACGGGAAGGACACAGGGCCTTGAAGAGGTTAACGAGGGGACGTGGGGTGAGCTCAGCTTGGCCGTGATGCTCCATCAACCCCTCCCAGGGCTGCCTTCGTAGACGCCACGACCACCATCAGTCACGATGGGGAAAGTCCTGACGAGTCCCAAGGTGGCCGCCAGCCTGACATCCACCCTCACTTGCAACAGGGTGGAGATTTGAGCTGGTAATATTTACATTAGGCCCTTACTGCAAAAATAAACGCTAACCATGCTGAACAGTTTGAAGGGGCATACGTGCTCTTCCCTGCTCCCCCTCTTTTGGAGGAATAAGAAATTAACTTCATCATTTCTATTTGAATTTTTATTCCGAGAACTTCCTCTATTTTGTTTTGGTTTTTTAAATGACAGAAGAAAAGATAGGAGAAAATGCCTTTATAATCCTAAACTTAAAGAATTGCCTTCAAAATGATCCAAAACTAATGGGTTAACAGTCATTGTAATGCCCTTTGAAACATTTCTTTCGGCTACTGGAGTATGCATCCTTCAGATTTATTTTATTTCATCCTCAAGGACCTTGGTGAAATACAGTACATTGGAGGAAAAATAAGATCAAGATGTGCAGTCATTCAGGCTGTAATTAAATTTAATAGGCAGTTTATCCAGTTCATAGAAAGATGGCATAGCGGAGAGCTACACAAAGCAGAGCCTAAAGCAGGAAATCATTTTACAATAGGGTATCCATCTGGAAAAAAAGACGTTGCATGAAACCAGCAAGTGTGAACGAAATCTTCATCAGTATCATATGAGGTTACTTTATCATGCTGCAGTACCAGCAACGGGAAGTTTGACACATCTTCTATTAAGAGTAATGCAGGGCCATCTTAACAAATGTAAATCTAACTTGCTATTATGCAAACTGAAGAGAAGGGGCAGTTAATAAAATACAAAATAACCAGGTGGTTTTTTTACGCCGGGTGCCAGATTCCTCAGCGTCGGAGCTAATGTGGTTTACACATTATCTTTGAGATGCTACAAACGGAAAGAGTTTTAGCATTTTAGTTGGTAATGAACGTAGTCGCAAGCGTCTCGGAAAATAGCTAGATTTTTAGCAGCATTTCTGAATATGTAAACCCAAAACTGACTCAGTGTCAACGTATAGGTTGAACAATAAAACACGGGGTTAATAAAATGCATGCTAGAAACAGAAACTCCGATTAAATTTGCCTGGGGATCTTATCTAACCATGCCATGAAAAAGATGCAGATGCTATGACTTTTACTGAATATTTTACTGAAGCAGTTTTTTGGGTGTCTTTTCCAGGAGCAGCCTTGCATGTTTTTCAGGCCTATGCACCAGCGCACATATGGTGGAACAATACTGTAATACACCCTAGTGGCATCTTTATCAGTGGGAAAGCCCAACCTTGCTATGAAACCCAATTAAACAGCCATTTTTGCCACATAAATTGATCCCATTTTTTCCATCATTTTGGGGCTTTTTTTTCATTGCAGGCTGCTCTATCTCCACATTAACAATATGGGATGAGGTACTCGCGGAAACATACACAGTAGCAGAATCCCTACCGTCTTTAAAATCCACTTTACAAAGGAAACAAGGCTCACAGGGGCACTCTGCCCTAATCAGGAACACTTGCTATGCCTCTTTTACTAACAGCAGCAACGCACTCCAGCTCTGGTGAGTTCGCTGAGGACCACAGCGCAAGTCTCTGCACGGTCCCAGCATCACGAGATAGAGATATATGTGTGTGTGTGTATATGTATGTATACATATATGTATTCCTCTGCAACGGCACAGAACAATAGCCATGTAACTTCTAAGCCCAGCACTTACAGAGGACAAAATGCTGCCGAGATGCAAAATCTCTTCGCTTCCAGCCAGCCAAGAGCAACCCGGGAGAACTTGCAGCAAGAGTCCGCAGAGTTAAAATTATTTTCTGTTTTATCCTCCCTTTATCACGAGGCTGGATGTAACACAGCTGTAGACTTACAAATAATACCAGTCTCAAGGGACAAGCAATATAGTTACACTCAATTATACTATAAAGTATGACATCTCCAGAGAAATTACTAAGGCACTCTCTCTTACCTGGATGACAGTAATAAAACAGATCTATTTATGATGGACTTTTGAAATCCATTATGTTTAAACAGCTTGCTGATTCTCATCATCAGTAGAACTATACTTGCCACTGCCCACCAAATGCAACTGTTAAGTCAAATGACCCAGGGAATTTAATATGAGTGCTATTCTCCCATTATTTTAAGTAGACTTTTATTAACTATGCAAAGTATGGTAATTATTACAGACAAGGACACTTTTAAAAGAGCAGACAGATATCTAAAAACATAATTGAAAATGCTTCTCCAAACCCATTTTTGAACAGGTAAAAACACACAGTGTGTGGGGGGAAAATAATCACCACGCAACCTTTCCATCTGGGAAACGCAGGCTGCAGTGCTCAAGAGCGAGAGGAGCCAGATACACAAGCCAAATGCCTGAACAGGTATTTTTTTTTTTATGACTGTATCTCTGCAAGGTCTTTTTCACTCCACTCTCTTATACTTACAATTCTTTGCTCTTTTTAGCAACAAACAAAATAATGTTTTAAATCACTCTGAACGATCATGTAACCGAAGGCACACAGGGGCCACGCTTGCAGAACAGTTTCTTCCGTCCACCATCTCTATCAGTACGCAAGTGCCAAGCTCATGAAATTTCACGTGAACCCACATCAATTCAATACACTCACTTCTCATCTCTTGCTTAAAGATTTAAAAAAAAAACTCTAAGGTTATAAAAGCACTCTGTACCCTCTGCAGTGTGAGCACTCCATGCTTCATAGAATCAGAGAATCGTTATGGTT
>NW_009604385.1:24360-45280 GCF_000690535.1 Cariama cristata | reverse complement strand
AGCCCCCGGCGGGGGCTGCGGGGGTAACTTCAAGCCTGTTGAGTAACAGAAACGTCCCCGCTGCTGGGCGCTTCGCCGGTGCCCGGGAAGGTAAACACCAGGAGAGCCGGAGCTCTCTTCTTTTTCAAACCCGTGAAACGTCTGCTCGTCTTCTTTACAGCTGGTCTGATTTGGGTTTTTGTGGTTGGGGGGGGTCTTTGTGCGAACGTCGATTTTTCTTTTTAAGTTTTTTTAAGGATCTCAGTCTGATACTTTTGAGCCAAAGGGTTTTAGTTTTCTCTCTTTGAAGAAGCTGGAAGTTGCATGCTGACAGCAGGGTATGTGTTCCCAGGCTGCTCCCCACTTTCTGAAAAACGTGTGCAACTGAAGTGGGAGAGAATGAACTATGTCTTGTGAAAGATAATTTCAGGAAAAGGACAGCGTCAGACTGCCATTAATTTATTGAAGATAGGATTCCTGCCAGGAACTCCTCACGTGTGTGCTCCAAGATGTGATTCGTAGCAGATTACAGTGGGGAAGGGGTATATTGGCTTTGGAAACCACAAGATACTGTCCACAGTCATTCCTCTGCAGCTGTCGCAGTGCTGGGTTCCCCACATGTCCTGCCCTGCAGCTCAGCCCCTGCCTTCCATGGCAGGTCCAAGGCTTCAGCTAACCACCACTTCCACGTGAATGTGGTGCATGACCTACATCAAAAACTTTTGTTTCCTGGCAAACACCTGTTTGTCACATCAGTCTTGAGGATTGTCTTTCAGATTATAGATTTATTGGCGTAGGGACTGTTTGTGTTGTATACCGGCTGAACATCCATGTCTATGCATATAGATAAGTCTTGAAAACCATCTCTAGTTTTTAGAGGTGAGGAAATCTAACTTTTTTGGCCTCAATAGCTTATGTTAATGTTATTAGTGTGCCTGCTGAGGAAGGTACATATCTGGAGTGAGCATTAGTGGGTTGCACCTTAGAAGTCTTCACATGCTTAGCTATTAGAGTGCTGTCCACCTTGAGTCATTTCTGTTACTTTCCAAAAGCAGACATCAGCTCAAAAAAATCAAAATGAAAAAAAAAAATCAATCTTACTTTTGATTTCTTCATGTATACAGTGAGAGACAATAAATCCTTGATAATTCCATCTAATTCTTGTGACCTGTCGAGATGAAGGAAATCAAGCTATTGTGGTTGATCATTGAGTTAAAAAAGTGACCCTGTCACTGACAGCGTGGCTTGCAACGGTAGAAGCTGTTGGCAAAATAAAAGTGATTGTAATGTTAGCAGTATATTAGTCGGTTCAGTCCTGAGCACTGTTCCTTCCTCTGCCACAGAGGTAAGTGAGTCCAGCCTCTTTGGTTCTTTTTGCCCTGTTTCGTAAAATATGAGATTTACAATTTTTGCCTAACTCTAGAGTGGTATAGAGTTTTGTATTTTAAGTGGTTTAAGATGATTTTGTATAAGATGCTAAACAACTGCAAAGCCGTATGGGATGTGTTATTGGTCATTTCACAAAGTATTATCGTGTGTGCTTCTCTGGCAGGCAAGGACATCCCTGACCCGCTCAGGACCGTAATCCAGGACGGTCTGCTTTAGACCTGAGATGGTAGTAGCAGCCACTCTGTAGCTCTGGGTGGATCTTATTTTAGCCTAGGTAGATACTGTCTTGCTGGCTATAGAAATAAATATAATGGACATGGTTCTATGAAATTCCTTATACCATGCACGTTGTGATGGTTTTGGCGCACCTTACCCAAACCACAATCAAGTCTATTAAGTCCGAAGTGCATGGCCCAGTTACATGAGCAGCATTCTGCAGTCAATGTTCTTCCTTTGTTCTAAGGGAAAAATGAGAATAATACACCTGTTGTTAAAGAAGTAGTCTACATAAAACCAATTTCAAAATACATTATGGTTCTAATCACTTTGTAACTATTGTACCTGCTTTCAAAAGATCAGTATTTGGTTTTAGAGAAAGTTAGTTTCTAACTGACTTCTTGTTTTGTTACTAACTTCTCATTTTCTACTTTCATATACTTAGACTTCAGAATTAGTGATGTGTGAATGTTATTTGCATAACAGATGTGTAATAAAACAAAGTCTGTGTTCATGTTTCAGAATTTTCCCTCCTAGATATTTTAGGTACTTGACATACATTCTTAAAGACCAAATTTTGTCTCTGCAGAAGTTTGTCATAGCAGAATTTGGGCCTAACAACATCATGAGTCTTCACAGGGCCAGTACAATGAAAGTAGCAAGATGCTCTTTCTCTTCTTGTAAGTGCGTATGAATGGAGAAGGTGTACAGTGCCCTGACAATACCAAGTATCTGATTCTTACTCTGTATGTTTGGAACATTTATCAGATTAGTCATCACAACAAATACAAAAATTTTTTGGCAGATGCATTTATACATAGAAAAATTGATGTCGTCTGCCCATATCCAGCTTGGGAAGCAAATCAGACAGCCTGTGAGCTTGCTTTGCATACATGCTATTACATACATGCTTTGCATACAAGCATTTACATACATGCTATTACACTTGATGTTAAGCACACTTTCCTTTTTAACTTCCTAGGTTGTAGATGCAATTTATTAATACGTAAAGATCTATCTAGTTGTTAATGAGGCACCTGATTCTGCAAGATGCTGAGTTCTTCTTGGAAGATCCAAGTGCTCCCAAGTCCCCTATAAGTACAGTGGCAGCTAAGAAAACTTTGCAAGGTTACACCACAGAGCCAAATCTTGCAGTCCTTGTTCAGGTAAAAGAAAAAAAAAAAAAAAGAAAAAGGAATTATTTTCCCAGAATAGCTCCTTCAGCTTGTACGCCTTGACTCACCAACAGCTAGCTTCCCCGGTTCCCAGGGAGCCTCATTTGAAGAAAGTCTCCTTAGCTCCTCATTATGAAGGAATACAGTTAGGGATATGTGAAGGATCAGTCTGTGTTAGCTGTGTTGGTCTTCCTTCTGCTGGAGTTTAGTAGCAGTACAGTGGAGGAGTATAGTCCTATCTTCCTTTTTCCATCCCATCACCTATTCCACGGTATTGGCTGGGGCAAGAAAAAGGTCCCTTAGTGATGACTGATAATGCTTTTTGTGAAGGGTTTGAAGATGCTCGGGGAGGAGCCTCTGGCACGATTGAGTGGTTGTACATTTGCATGGTTATTAATTGAACAAATATGCTTCAGAGGCCTTAGTCAAAGTGTCTAGCTGGTATTTTTACAGATAATGGAACAAATTAGTCCCATTTGGGTGGGAACAGATACAATTACACTTGATAAAAGTTTTCCTTATTAAGATTAGTTCTGATTTTTCTACAGCTTTGCATGCATTAAAAACCACAGCCTTCCAGAGCTAAATATAGTTTCATTCTTACTTTATAAAACTGCTAGACAAATGTCAGATCCAAAGCACTGAGCTCTCCTAGAAAAGAAAATATTTTTATCAGAAAGAACACAAAAGCTATAAAAAAAAGTAGTACCAACCATTTATATGATATAAGCAGCTGTAATGCTTTATTTGTTGAATCTTTGTCAAATACAGACCTCTAGTAATAGAGCTTTGGTCTTTTTTGTTCGTATATTCGCATGTATATGTTTGTTTATTTCCTGTTATTTAATCATAAAAGCTTTATTTTTAGCAAGGCAGTATTTTTAGAGAACTTGATAAAATGGATTATGTCAGTTTTCATACATTAAAAAGTTAGTTTAGGGAAAAAAAACAGCTGTCCAAATGAAATTACATGGAGATGTGAAGAATATTTGGGGGTTAGCTCTTCAAATAGTTGGACTAAATCAAGTGTAAAACAAAGCTTCCTGCTGTGAGTGGCCTTAGTTTAACAAGAGTTCCCGTGCAAGTGGTTACAGTGTCGTTAGGGGCTCATCACTTTCATGTCTGGGTGAGACTGATTAGATGGCACCTGTCATTAAGCACCCTTATTTGAAAATACTAGATAAAACTTTTATCAGAGAGCTCCAAGAAATACAGAAATATTCTTATACATAGACTTTCCTTGAGCAATGGAGGTTGTCAGATGCTTCAGTTTCAAGTTAGTATGTAGAATGAAAGTGTCTAAAGATGAAAAATACCTTCTTTCCTGTGGGAAAACTGTGGAGCCAAAGGTGAGATGCATGTTGCAAACTAATCCTGATCTCATGAAATAGTCCCATAAATTTTCCTTGTGCAGATTAATGTAATAGATTTAAAAATCAGTTGCTAGTCGGTGCAGGGGAGACTTGTATAATTTGCATAGCACTTTCCTTTTGATAACCTAAACTAGTCTGTGAGTCTGAATTAGATGGATGTTATTCTCTAGTAAAAACTAGGTCATCTTTTAGCTAAATATATGTAAATATCCAAGCCCAGAAATCCTGTTAATTGCTACAGATTCCCTCTGGTATAAGTACTTGATTAAAAATATTCTAATTGATAAGCTTCAAATTCTTTACTGCAGGTATGTAGAAAACCTGATTCAACTTCCATTGAAGTCAAAGACAGGCACCCGCTAGCTTCAGATAAAATTTGATCTGGCCTAAAGGGGTTAGGAATAGGGCTGCCAGGGAATAGAGCTGCTTTCATCTGAAAATTGAAAATCCTGCTATCTTTCTCAGCATGCTGCTACCCTGCTAAATCTGTTTGCTCAGTGGCAAGTTATTAGAAACATATGTCATCCCTGGAGAGAAAAATAATAAAAATATTTCAAAGAATTTCAGTATAATTTTGTGTTTGTATGTGATTGGCGTAACATTAAGGAATAGTATATTATTACAGTTTTTAAGGATTCAGTAAGGTATTTTATAATCTAAACGACTGTACTCTTAATAAACAAATCTCAAAAAAACTTCATAGCTCATGGTTTAGGGCTGCACTTGCTGGCTCAGTGTGGTGGAAAAACTTCCATTTTTATTTGTTTGAAAACTGTACATTTTTGTAAAGGAGTGAATAAGATAATTTTTAATGTTTATTTTTGCAAAGAGGTGAAAGGTCTAAAAATTTCTAAATGCTTGACCCTCCAAAAAAATTACTTCAAAATAACAAGTTATTTCAGGCCACCTGAGCTGTGGTAACTGCCTCGGTGCTCACGGTTAGCTCAGGGCATCTCTGAATTGTCTCGGCTTAACCTTTTTCTCTTACGGACTAAGCAAAGTCCTGTTCGCTCACTGTTGCCATGGGCTAAGAGCGTGTGCGGGGACCGTTGCCACAGCTCAACTGCTGCGCGGTGTCTTTGTTACACGGTGGTAATTTGCTCATAAGTTTTGAGTCCTGAGCCTCACCTCAGTGAGTGAGCTTTAAAGGTGGATCCGCTTTGAGTTCTCAGGTTACTTTGGTACGTTTGAACATATTAATCATAATCTTGATTCATGAATCTTGGAACAAGAGCAGAGATGTTTTATGGATAGGTTACATAGTTTGTTATAGGAACACTCTTTTTCCATATTTAGTCTTTTAAAGTAAATGATTAGTTTTGTATTATGAAGTCTGAATGTTAAGTGGAAAACATCTCTTGGGTGGGGTAACCAACAGCAAAGTAGGTTTCCCTGTTCTACTCCCATGGGGAGACTTGTGTGAGATGCTCACCTCTGCTGTTTTCCATCTGCAGGGAGTACTATTATTCTTGTTTCCCTGCAAAAGTCAGCTCCCTGGAAGGCCAGGCCCTCTTTCGTGTGTAGCCGCTTGTTCAGAACCAGGCCTGCCAAAACATTGCAACACAAGCCTGTAGCCCTGGTTGGCATGGCACAGCATGGGTGTCCTCTCAGTGCTGGTGCAGAAATGTTCTCGATAGGGATTTCAGATTCAGTATGTGTTGCTTCCAGCAGTAGTACACCCCTCAGACAGCTGCAGGGGTACTGAATTTAGGAGAGTGGCAGTTGTTGCTGGGGAATGGGAAGAGGAATGTCGACACAAGCAGTGGAGCAGTCTGTAGTGCCAGAGACACTAATGAAAAGCAGGGGAGTAAGCAAATTTGCCTAGGAGCTACCTCTTCTACTTACCGCTCAACGGAAAATACCATTAAAGTCAATGAAAGTTCTTACCTTACTGAAGACCACAGGAGAGGGCTCCCAGTTTGCTCTGTAAACTGGTTTGAAATACATGTTAGTAATTTTACGGAGGATAGCCCACCTTTTTGCATTAACATATGTCAAACAAAATGGTTAAATAGCCGTTAGTCGTTCAGTGCAATAGGAATAATTTTGTTGTCCTAGACCATTGCCACAGTCTCCTACACTAGAAATAAATGTTAAGGTGAAACTGAAGCATTCACTTAGTGGAAAGAGGGTATTATTCTTGGACAATGTTCTATGTCATTGACATCTTCTCTTAATTAGCTTTCATATTTCAAGAGGTTTCTTCCAGAAGTATGTCATCGTTTTAACAAAAGGATGGCCAAACACGGACAGCTGGAGTTTGGCAATAACACTCTGTATGAAATATCAGTAAATGAATTCTAAAATAGCCGGACTGCTTTTTTGGTCCGTGGCTGGATGTGCATAATTAGCTCCTTTTCAAGTGTTTTGCCCAGAAGAAATGTTAAGCCACCTGCATGGGAATAAGTAAATAGCTTTTTAAAATCTTGGTGGGTCTTATTTAGCTCCCTTGGGGAGTTCAGTTTTGATCACTGACATCAGCCTTAGAGCCTTAAAGACTGAAATCTCTCTCTCTCCTCACATATTGGGGACTGGTCATTAAAAGGAAGATGGGAAACTACTGGAACAGTGGGGTTTTTTAATGTGTGGGTTCTTGTCCTCTGAGAGTTGTACTTGACACTGACAAGCCTTAATTAAATTGAAAGAAGTGTCTGTGTCATCTTCTGTATTTCCCTGATATAGCATTCTGTGTTGAACCGGTGCGCCTCAGCAGAGCTGTAACTTTGGTTAGCCTTGTCCACAAATACTAAGTTTCCTACCAGATCCTGCCACCCTTTGAAGTGGTATGAATTTTTTCACGTACTTCAGTAAGGGAAGAGTTGTGATGCTTGGCTGTGAAAGGGCTTTGACCATAATTAGAAGCCTTTCAAGTTTTCATGTGCTGGCTCCTGCTTCACTGCTCTTGGTTCTAGCGCTGTTGGCGGAGTCGCCAGAAGAATTTTCTGAGCCACTCAGAGCAAGTCCAAATATCCACATCGGGGTGAAAACGCTAGTGGCCCAGCAACGCTTACAATGTTGTGGTGATCACATCGTGGTGGACTCGTGCTGTGGGGACAATGGAGGTACTAGTGCTCCAGTAGGCTTGTGAGACTATCAGAAGAAAAATGTCAGGAAGATCCTTAGCACTCACTTCTCAGTTCTGAGCTTGTCCCGGCTCAAAAGCTCCTTCACTGATTTTGGCATGTCACTGTAGTAGCCTTTGGTGGCTGACTCAGCATTTCTTAGTTTCTTTGGTTTTACTCCTATTTTTAAGGAGTTGTTTTGTATTAGATTAGCATTTGTAAGAAGCACCAGATGGATGACACTGGAAAATTAATTCATAATTTACTTACCAAATGATTTTGAGACAGTAGCAAAGTTACTAGCATACCGTGAGCAGGATGTGGCTGGGTGAGCAGTTCTCTTGTGGAGCTCCTATGGGGCTTGATGTCTCTATTGAAACCGGCACGAACAGCACCAATTGCATACCTCTGTGTGCATGGTTGAAGCACTGACTTTATGATGAAGAAAAGAACTGGCTTAGCTTAATCTGCATTGAAAAGTTCATCTTAGATCTTGTTAATTATCCTGAGGAAAGTGTTGCAAAAATAAACTTTCCAACTCATTAGGCTACAGCTGGAAGTCCAGGGAGACGTGCTGATGCTTTCAAGTACAAAATCAGCTGCTTTCCCCCTCACCCTCTGGAACTATAGGGAGAGTGGAGAGGATTGCTTTATACTCTGAAAGTGTTGCTATGTCTAGGAGCCCTCTTTGGCTGTTGTCTCAGCCATCAAAATCATTGCAGCTCTTTTCCCTAGAAAAGCTAAATGCATGATCTGAACTGGGACAATTAGTTGAAGAAAGCTGTAATTGGAGCCACACTTTACTGTGGCAGCGCTCTTCCTGCTGTTTTGCTTTTGCTGCCCAGTCAGCCACTTGGTTTCTTTTGTCCTGAAAACTCAGTTTTTTGCCCAGGAGGAGGCCTGGTAGAAAAAGAGCATCAGTAGTCCTCTAGAGATCCATGACCTTGCACATCTACTAGATCCTGGTCCACTGAAGCCAATGGGAGTGCTGGTATTTGTTTCAGTAAAAGTAGAATGGAGCTCTAGGCGTGAAAGAGATAATAGGAGAGATCTTCTCTTGCATTGTTAATAAAAGGGATTAAAAATTACCATTATAAAAAAGTCAAGTATAATGTTGCAGTGTTTCAGACTTAAGTTCTATGAGAGAATGTTTACTTGAAATATCTACATTACAATAATAGAGGAGAACAGATCCTTGGAATATTTTAATTAGTATCAATTTGTGTACAAGATTCCTCTTTTTACAGAACCTATTTTTAGCCTTGTTTGAACAAAGGAAGTTGCTTTGTAAAGGAAGTTTCCTTAGAAATCTTCAAGCTTATTTTTGCCAGTTCTATAACCCCAACAATTTAAAACTCTTGCATAAAAAATGCAGACTGGTTACTTATGCTAGGTCCTTGGCTTCTCGATTAATTTTGATGTAGTGCGGTGTCCACCCTTTTGCCTTAGAATCATGCATCCATTAATTTTGGACAGAATAACATTTATTTATTTTGAACTACTGCTGATTTTTCTCTTCATTTTCTCCCTATTTCTGTAATTCCTTTTGTAATGTTTGTTCCCTATTCAACTGCGAACGCTTTTATTTTCTTACACTGTCCTGTAGTTTTATCCTGCGTTTAGTTATTCCCTTCCTTTGCTTTTTTTAATGTCTCTATTAGCATTTATGCCTTGTTCCTCCTTTATATTGCTCTGGTGATACGAAATGTGCTGCATTTCTGGTAGTAGCAATTGAAAAAAACTAGATATTTCACAAAGATCTTTGCAGGTAAAATCAGCCAGTCCTATGTACATATATCTCTGGTTTGGTTTTTTAAGAGAGAAACCCCAAATCCATGCTTATTATTTTTCCCCTCTCTGCTCTAACCCATCTGAAGAGAAACTTGATGCAGAAATCAATGGATAACGTTCCCTGGCCTGTCTTACTCACAAAGTTTAGCTGTACAACTGAAATAATAGGAAGTTAAATAATAGGCTAGTGAGTTGGATGTAGGTAGTTAATCAAAAAACTAAGGATTCTGTAGGAGGGTGAATGTGCATGAAGTACAAATATTATAGAAGATGGAAATCAACAGGAAAATGCATTATATAACAACTACAGAAAATTCTGAGTTTGGCTGGGATTCACTGGATTTGAGTGTTTAGGCTCCCCTTGGTTGAGTCACTAGTAAGCAATATTGCTCTACTGCAGATACCTTTATCTGTTATTTTACTGTATACCTAATTGATGTTAAATTGGACTTTGTGTGACTAGGCAGGGTTCAGTGAGTCCAGTCCATAGAAGAGGCAGGATTAGAAACAGATTTTGGAGTAACCACTTGTACCAGGGGCATTTCGAAGTGCCCAGTAATGAGTCAGCTGAGGTGTCAGTTGCCCCTGCAGCGCTGGTGCTACCCAGAGGGACAGAGTGGCCAAGGAGGAGAAGAAAGAGTCCTGTAAAAGCAGTGATCAGGAGCTTTATGAGGAGCTGATCACAGCAGTCTCTTGCTTTAACTGAAGCAAAATTCCACCCCTTGTTTAATGGGTGCTATGGTCAACACAGCCCCAGTGGTTGGCAGTTTCTCTGGAAGAGGACTTCATGTGCAGGATTGCAAGGGTGTTATGCTATGTGAGGCAAACATACAGGATGTTTCAGATGCTAGAAGAGAATATTTGGAGGTGATGTGGAGATGGGTAAGATTATATAGAAGCACCAGACTTGGGGCATGCTGTGAAGAAAATTATTACAGAAAGGGTCAGATATTGTAAGAAAAGATGGATACTAAGATAGCTTAGGTACAGGTAAAAAGGCAAGAGAAGAAATCCTTTTTATGGAAACCTGGATCCTTTAGGAGACCATGGAAGAGTATAGGAGAGAGGGTTTCTGCCTCTGACAGTAAGATAAAAATGAACATTTTATCTTTGGGGCAGTGAATTTTTCATGCTTTGTGTATGACTTTTGCTATTTTAGCCCTTTATCATTTTTCAGAATGCCTGCAGAGGCATAACAAGTCATTTGCTTTCTTTCTACATTTTTATTTTAAATTTTATACATATTTTCATTTGTTCTGCCACACTTCTTTCAAGCTGAACTAAAGCAAAATTAACTTTATGGCTTGTAAAGATATTTGACAATTGTGCTTTGAGTTACTGCAGTTGGCTGAAAAACAGTAATGAGGAGCTGAATAGAGTTTGCTTTCTCTTTAAAGTAATGTGGAAGGATTCTGTTATTTGTCTGCTATACTATGAGGTATTTTGCTCCCCAGGATTTCTTACCTTCAATCTTCAAGCAGATAGCAACACAGCAAAAATAGTTCTTAGCAGAGGAAATCTTCAGCCACGGTATGTATCATGTGTATGTGATAGTCTACATTTAAAAAGTGCCTGGATCTAGGAAAGATAAGAGTTAATGGGCTTACAGATTTGATACTGAAGATGTCAAGTTTAGTCCATGATAAGTCAGCAGTGACTCTGATTTATGTATCATGTAGAGGGAGTGTTTCTTTGAATACTGGAATTACAAATATTTTTACACACTCCTTTATACCAAGGAGCAGAGATCACCAATATGTGCACTTTCACAATCTTGCTCATCAGCATCTTATTGGAGTCACGTTGGAGGACATCCAGCACATGGAAAATTGACAAAACTTCTTGTTTGCCTTCATGCTAGAAAGGAATTCAGTTTTGTAATGGTTAGGGTGGAGAGAGGCAGAGCATAATTACTGTCTCCCAGAGCTCACCAGCTGCATGCTGTTTACGCAGGAGAGGTGTTGCTGAATTGGGAAATAATGTATAGTCATTGGAATAATTTAAAATACCGAAGAGTCTTCAGGTACAAAAAACCAATCAGATTGTAGCTGTAAAGATTGCTTTTTTGATAGTAGGGTGTATAAAATATAATACATGGCTGTAGAGTTCAGATTGGGGAAGATAATAAAGGAAGAAACAATTTGCAATAATTACTATAACTGAGTATGCTATATTTTAAATCATGAGAGACTAGAAATATTTTTCAGTATGGCTTCATTGCCTACAATTTCAAATAGATGCTCAAGTCAAAAGGTAATGATGGGCTTTTATTTCTGTCTTAAATCATCAGAGACCATCCTACACTTTGCTCCTGAATTACAGTAATTCTGGCTCTGACTGCAGTATTTTAATTTCAGTAGTACTGTTTATGATTGCCTCTGTGGGCCTCTTTACACTGGAAAGGTCATATTGACTCTTTGATGGTACATCATATTTGCCCACGTTTACTAATTCTCTCCTTTATTATGCTCTCTATCAGTTTGCTTAGTCTAGAGGCCATAATATATACCTTCTCAGCTGTTATCAGTGAGAGTTTTGGCGTATTTACCAAATGTATCTTCCAGCTGTTTGTAAACCCTGTGAATAATTAAATGCTGTGCTAGCAGTAATACGGCCAAACCAAAATACAGTAATTTTAAGCAGAGTAAAAGTAGCTCTCTCAAGTCAGAGTCCTTGCAGGTATTTGACATCATAGCCTTACCAATTGCTGTGGTCTTACCAGCTACTGTATAAATTACAAGAAAAACAAAATGACGATAAACAGGAAAATGTACAGAAAATTAAGTAAAATAAAACTACAAGCTATTTTTTTGTTCTCCAGGTCATGAGGAGAAGAACGGAGCACATCCTTCCCATTTTCTGTGACAGATTGTGTGTAGAACAAGTGTATTTGCAAAAGGTGGGGAGCTGGTGTGACTCACAGCAAAGAGGTCAGAGCTGGGCAGAACAAGTTAGCCGCTGACGTGAGATCAGACAATCGCAAGTAGCGGGAGGCAGGCAGGAAGCACATTGCAATTCTGGAACAGGATTTTCATATGGACGGGCTGCCTAAGAGCACTCAGTGGAGCCAAGGAATCCTGCTCCGTGATGTATAAAAATACTAGTCTCCTATTACCAAATTTTACACAGGATCACAAAACATTACTAAACTTAAGGATCCGATTACAGAGCTTAGTTGATATTTAGTACTTTATGCATTCAAAGTGTGTTACAAATAATACAATTATTAAACCAAGAACATTTTAATGAGGAATACAGGCATGAGAGTGTCATTTTACAAGTGAAAATCATCATATCGTATAGAGTGGTTCTCTATTCTTTGTAACTGATCAGCCACATATAAAATCTCAGTTTCCTTCAGTTCCCAGCAAAAAATAATTGCATAAAGGGGGATTAGTTACCTGGGGTTTTTTTAAAGTAATAAAATAGCCCAAGTTTAGCATCACTATCGGGGAAAGCCTAGTGCTATTTGCAAAATAGATGGTCCGTCTTTTGTCCTTTGCCAATGAAAGAACCTGTTATAGGCTTGGAGGAAGGAGAGATAAAGGATGATTCCTTTCAGCATCGTGTGAAGGTGAGAAAGCTTGTATGGGATCTTTTGTTGAAAGCTTGGATGGCATTTTACTTGGTGACATGTGTTCTGCTTTATTTTAGCTCATTAAGGTAATTTGTCACGTACAGTTCAGATGCCTCGGGGTAAATTCCTTCTAGTGCACCTCCATTTAAATTTATTATGTTATATGACAGATTAATTTTCCCCATTTATCGTCTAATCTTTTGCAGTTGTATGCACTACAAAGAATGTTAGCCTGCTTTCATTGGTAATGACTCTTATCTGATGTTTTGATTTCTTGTAGTCATATATAAACACTCCTCAATTAATTGCTGTGACATTACTATGTGTTACTGACTTCTAAATTCTTTCAAGTTACAATTAAATATTGTTTAGCAACTTTACTAGTTCAGATACCTTCTTTTGGATGTCAGCATTATGTCCAGAGAAACCATTTTGCACTATTTAGCAATCAGTGCTTTTACCTGTTCCTCATGCTAAGATAGTTTTAGAAAGGCTATTCTGGTTGATGTGGCATGTCACCCAGGGAGCTTATGTAGTTCTCGTGGATCTGAGATAATTTCATGAAAGTTAGTGTAGTAGCTTTATAATTAACTCTCAAAAAGAATCATTAAATCATCTGCTGTGACCTCCTGTATATTGGAGAACATTACATCCAAACTTGGGTGCTTCTGTACTTTACTCAATAATCTGTATTTGGCTGAAGCACATCTGAATGTGTTGAGAGATGGGAAATCCACCCCTTCTTTGGCAGTTTGTTGCACTGATCAGTTACTGTAATGGTAAAAATGTATGCCTTGCTTCTCTTTTGAATTTGGTTTATTACAGCTTCCAGTCATTGGTTCTTGATCACCTCTTCATTGTAGAACTTCTCAATACTCAGATGTATTTTTCTATGCAAAGGTACTTGTACACTACATAATCAAGTCATCTCTCAGTCATCTTCTCATTACATTGCCAGATTACTCTTTCTTAGTGTCTAGGCAAAAAGCCTTTCCTCCATCCCTTCAATATTTTTTTTTTCTCGTTTTCAGTATTCTTTTTAAAAAGTGGAGACCCTAGCAGATTAAGGGCACTGGTGTTCAGACTCCATAATGAAGATACAGATATCTCTTACCCTCTTTTACTATCTGGGTCTTTCCACCATCTTAGAGGGTAATACAGAAGAGTGGTAGGCATTGACAGAGGAAGGACTTCTGAAATGCATTTTCTTTTTTCCATCTCCTTCTTCCCCCGCCCCCCAGGGAAGAGCTATTGTGGTGATACATTCTGTTGAATGAAAGTATCTTATAGCCATATGGGTTATTCCTCTTTCTCCTAGTGAGGTTAAAACATTACAATGCTTATGTGTGATCAAGCTGTAAGTTTTCATAGATAATGACTGCAGGGCACATCTGTTGATTCAGCGCACCCTTATCAAATGGCTTGCACCTTCATAAACTACTTATTTTAGGAAATTGAGAGGTTGTATCTGCTCTATGCCACTGCATTTATTAAGCTTGCCAGTTATCTCACATTAGAGCCCCAGTGTGTGCAACACAAACACAGTCTGAATCCAGCTTTATTGATGCCAAATTAACAAAAGTATTTTGCAAGTGTCATGGAGAACAGGTCTAATACATCACAGAATCACAGAATGGTCGGGGTTGGAAGGGACTTCAGGAGATCACCTAGTCCAACCCCTCTGCCAAAGCAGGGTCACCTACAGCAAGTTGCACAGGATCGTGTCCAGGTGGGTTTTGAATATCCCCAGAGAAGGAGACTCCACAACCTCTCTGGGGAGCCTGTTCCAGTGCTTTGCCACCCTCAAAGTGAAGAAGTTCTTCCTCATATTCAGATAGAACTTCCTGCGTTTCAGTTTGTGCCCGTTGCCCCTTAACCTGCCACTGGGCACCACTGAAAAGAGTCTGGCCCCATCCTCTTGACACCCGCTCTGAAGGTATTTATAAGCATTAATGAGATCCCCTCTCAGCCTTCTCTTCTCCAGGCTGAACAGACCCAGTTCCCTCAGCCTTTCCTCATAAGGGAGATGCTCCAGTCCCCTCATCGTCTTTGTTGCCCTCCGCTGGACTCTCCCCAGTTGTTCCTTGTCTTTCTTGAACTGAGGAGCCCAGAACTGGACACAGAACTCCAGAAGTGGCCTCACCAGGGCAGAGTAGAGGGGGAGAATAACCTCCCTTGACCTGCTCACTACACTCTTCGTGGTCCACCCCAAACATTATAAGAGTCCTCATTTGAGAGAAATCAATCCCTGGTTTGACCACAAGGGTAGAAATGCCTTGCAGTCTGCTACCCGTTTTGACCATCAATTAAGTCTCTCAGAAAGCTGTTGGTGAATAGTAAAGATACACTTGTATATGCTTGACATGTCTGGTGTAAGTGGTTTTAGCAGGTGAATAACCTAGAATTGATTCCCCACCGTGTCCATTACAGCTTCTTTGAACTTTCTGTATGGCTAAATGAATGACCTACTTCTTTAATCTAAAATTAGTGTGTGTAGCTCCATTTTAAAAGTGTTTCCAAGAACATCCACTTTTGCACCCCTGCTGCTTGCTTTCATTATACAATAAGGATGATTGTTTCTCCCTTTAGCAAAGAATTTCCTAGGTTTTAAATTATTTTCCTGAACATTGATCCAGAGGGAGAATGCCAGCAGTTTGTTAGGGTTTAGGAGTATGAGTTCCCCTGACTTTTCAAATTGTATTCATACACCTAAGAGTCCCACTATGCAGATGAAAGACCAGAATTTAATCTTTGTGGTACTTGTTTGTTAGGATGTATTTCATTGTGGTATGTGGGGAAAACCCAGGGGGGAGACACAAATTCTTGCAAAAAAGTTATTTGGCTTTCCAAGGAAGCCTGTGTGAGACACTGCTTTCAGCAACATCAAAATGTAACTGCACATACCAGACTTCCTCATTCATGCTGCCAAAGGAATAATAGGATTACCCTGCTTTGTTTTGCTTTTTCACCCTGGCATTAAATGAGCTGAAACTTGATGTGTAAGTCTCTGGAAAATAAGGTCAGTTGAAAAAGAGTTCATTGTCCTTTTATTCTTATTCTTCTTAGGTGTTTACAGACAAGTTCAGGTTTATCCAGAGAACCATGGCAGAAGGTGGATTTGATCCTTGTGAATGCATTTGCTCGCATGAACATGCAATGAGAAGACTGATTAATCTGGTAAGGGTAACATGAGGGTGTTTGAAAGGGTGGTTATTCAGACATTACTTCAGCTTTTGCAGATTTGCAGTTACTGATGCTTTTGATTCTGCTTACTCAGTTGCATGTACAGTTGGAATCTGTGTATCTGACTTTATGATGAGTTTTTGAATAGTTAGTACAAATGATTGTTTTCTGTTTATTTCCCAGGGCTGCATTTTGACAGCACTGAGAGTGTTTCTATTGAAATGTTTCTTTGCAACCCTTTTTTTAGTCTGCATGAAAACAAAGAAACTACCCTGCAAACTCTTTGAGTTCAAGGTGATACCACACACATGAAGGTCCATGTACTCATATGGCAAGACAACAATGTCTGAATTTTTAAAACTAACGTTTAAAAAACTCTGAAGTTGAGAATCCAGGGATTTTGAGTTCTGTTTCTTGCTATGTCATTGATATGGTTGAGCAACTTCAAGCAAGTTATTTTACATTGCTGTAACTGTGACCTGTGAAATATCAATGATTCTTTGCTTCCGCATGGAACTTAGTTCACTGTCCATTGAAGAAAAAGCTACAAAGTGCTTTTTTTTTTCCTAAGTAAAAGTATATATTTTAAAAAAATAACACTACCAATTGTGAACTGTGAGCAATTAGGTGAACTTGTTTACAACTCTAATTTAGTTAAACTGTTTTTTAAGACCACATTGTACATCACCTTCATTTGATGTACTTCCCCTTGTTGATTTTCATAAATTTGTTTTTATCCCATTTTCTTTCTTAGGGCCTAAATTAACGTCCTTTTAATTTGTGGAGTACATCAACCGCTCAAGGCAGTATGTGTGAAGAGCATCCTCTCTAGGATCAGGCCCTTCTTCGAAAGGTTTCTTATCAGTATTTTAGGAAGGTTATCAGGAAAATATGGCATCCACTAGCCTATGATAAAAGTAGGACTAATGTGTAAGTCCCCAAAGAATGTATATTTGGGAATAACAAATCAGTTTGTGTGTTTGCCCTTAAAATAAAACCACTCCACATGCATACATCCACAAAAGAACAAACTTGTTTTAAACAGCACTTTGCAAGAAGTATATATAGCTTGTTGTTGCAAATGTGGGTTGCACTCATATAGCCTTGCTTCACCTTGGACTTAAAATCCCGAGTGTCCACACTTTATCGACCTTGGAGTACATTGTTACACTGTCTTATCCGGAGTGCCAGGGGAAGAACCTAAAGCAAGGCAGATGCTGTACCTCTGTGTGCTCTTGGGGAGCTTGGCTGACGCCATTTTCCAGAATTATTCTGCTCAGAGTAAGCAGAGTTCACCGCACGTGTCTGTAACGCAGCACTGCAGAACCTGTGCTGTCCTGTTCTCACATTGCACCCTTGGGACTGTGCATGCAGAATGGCTCCTCAAAAACACACAGGCCACACTGGGAACAAAAATACCCCAGACCAGGTTCTCTCAGTGGGAGAGCTACATCAGTGGCTGCAGCAGAAGTAAAAACGATCCCCTGCAGGGACAAAAGGAAATGACAAGCGCTTGTCATCTCACAGACCATGGGACCCTTGGGCTAAGCATGAAGGCTGGAGTTGCCAAACAGCCCAGATCCATGTAGTGGCCAGCTGCACCAAAGTCCAAAATGACACCAGACAAATAGAACATGTCTGCATAGCCAATTCCATGTGCTTTATATATAAAAATATATAATTTCCTGATACAATTTCCCTTTGGTAGTTCCCAAGTGTGGTGCAGCTGGTGCTCTCTTGATCATTAGAGTCATTAGAGGTTGACTCACTTTCTTATTGCTGAACAGGCAACAGGCTTGTTTGGGGGATGGAGATGCAAGAAGTGAAAGGGATCTGTGCCCACTTGCTGGTGTTACCAGAATTGTTCAAGGGGGAAGAGACTTCAAGAGGTCATCTAGGCCGACTTCCTGCTCAAAGCAAGGTCAACAGTGAATTCAGACCAGGTCATTCAGGGCTTTTGTTCCAGCTGACTCTTGAAAACCTTTAAGGATAGCAATTCTACAGCCTCTTGGGGCAACCTGCTCCAATGTTTGACAATCCTTGTGGTAGTGAATTTTTTCCATCCACTGTTTTAGTTGAATGTATCATATCCTCTGCCATATAGGGCTGTGAAGAGCCTGTCTCTGTCCTCTCAGTAACCTCCTTGTAAGTACTGGGGGGCTGCTGTTAGGTCCACCCAAAACCATCTCTTCTCTGGGCTGAACAAGCCCAGCTCCCTCAGCCTCTCCTTACAGAGCAAGTGCTCCAGCCCCTGGTGACCCCCTGCTGAATTCACTTCGGTCTGTAAATATGTCTTATGTAGGGGAGCTTGAGACCGGATGCAGTATTCCAGATATGGGTTTAAAGTGGTGAGTACAGGGCTGTAATCACATCCCTCAGTCTACTTATGCACTATTTAAAGGTCAATGCTGTTGGCACAAGGGTGTAGAAAATTGAGGCTTCTGTGGAGCCTTTACGTCAGGGCCCAGCCATCCTAGCTTATGCTCCGCAGTTGGAGGCACAATTTCAAAATGTTCTGAGATCTCCCTGCTGCACTCATACACATCTTCTTTCCCAAGAAGGATCTTCCTCTTGTCCTCAACATGACATTTGTGCCATATGCCACAGTTGTGTTGACTCTGGACCCTGAGGCTTCTGGACACATGCCGAAGTGGTGACAAAGGAACCCCCAGGACCAAACTTCAGAAGTTGGGAGGGAGAAAGGAGGATGCATGTTGGCACCAGTCAGCCAGTTCTCTTTATGTTGTGGCTGGAAGATTCTAGGTATGAACGATGTAGGTGAATTGCGTCGAAAGTCAGAAGAAGTGCCACAGAGGTCTGTAAGATTTTGTTCCTGGGCTGCTCCGTGTTTTGTAAGGTGGGTGCAAACAGATCATCTGGAGGAACGCTAGTTCCTGCATTGTGAATGTAAACAGAGTACATCATAGGTACATGCTCTTGGGCATTCACCAGGACTAGTCTAACAGTGTTCCTGTGTAGTTGCAGGAGTGGAGTTTTTTGCTCAGTGTCCAGCATCCAAAAAGATGATACCAGTTGGCACTTGAAACTGTGAGGAACAAGGGGAAATGCCAGATTTCATCTATCCTAAAAAGCAAACCAGATGCTCCTAAACATTTAGAAGAGCAAATCACTAGCTGGAATAATTCAGCAGAATCTGGAAAGGAAAAGTCTCAGAAGTCTCAGTCAGCAGCCAGACTATCCTCGCGTAACCTGTTGTATGATTGTAGCAGGAGACTTGCTAAACCTTCGTTATTGCATCTATAACTTTTATGCTTCAGTAAGAGTTTGCTTTCTAAGCTGCTGTTTTGTCACTCAATCTTACACAACATAAGCAAACAGGAATTTTACTATTTGTTTTAAAAGGAACCCTTGGACATCGGTTCTCAAAGTTACTGAACTCCGCAAAGCTCAGTGGAGACTGGGTGCCCACTACCTCTAAAAGTTTGTTCCTCAAAACCTTTATTCCAAAACTATTGCCATACAAGAAAGCTAGGCAATCTGTAGTTATTCAGCCTGCAGGGGTGGGAAATATCCAGACATACTGTATACCCACAATGGTTCCCTATACTTACTTAATTTCTGATTCTTTTTAACCTAGATAGGTATAAAATACACCAGAGCACATTTGAATAGTGTTATAGGTGGGAGTACTTGTAAGGATTTTGGAGTGAATTGTGTAACAAGGTGGTTGTAATTGTCTCCAGACCGAGCATTGTAAATCCAGAAGTTCAGATTTAAGATCAAATTTAACAGAATAACAATGTAATTGTAAGAGCTACCCAAGTGTGGAAATGTACTTTTAGGATTCTTCAGTCTAGTAATGACATTGTGCAAAAAACCCATGATTGATGTAGACTTTAGTAACTTGCATTTGGGTTAAAGTAAACTAATTTTTACAGACTAATTTGTTTATACTTGTTTAAAACAACACTGATAAGAATTAAGGTTTCTGCTAATGAAGAAGGCATGATGTATTCAGTTATGACTATTACATGTAGAGTTAAAAATACATATTCAAATAGACAGGATTTATATTAGAGTTAACTGTATGGGAAGTTTGGATGATGCTGCTATGCCAAGGTCAGAAGTTGGTCAAAAGTCTGGCTCTACAACCTGAAGTTCTCATTTTAATTCCCAAAATGTTATTTTTAATTGAATTGGTGTATTTACTTTGAAATTCTTAGAAAATGTATTTGGCATTCAAAGTACAGTTTGTGGATGAATACATTATGGTTTTTTTATATATAGCATATGGTTTAAATCTCTACTTGAAATGCAGACTTCAGTTCATCTTGGCATTACAATTAATACTTATACAATGAAAAAAGAAAAGCTATTGTCATTTAAGCTCTTGCTCTCTGCTGTTAGCAACACCACAGAAAATTACAAACAAGAAAGCTGTTTATTTTTAAAAACTCTTACTAAGCTATGTGACTTGATTATTTTTCTATCCTTCATTTTGCTTGACTAAGCAGGAGTTTGTTTTGTTGGGTTTTTTTTTTCTTCTTAATTCATAACACTATGAAGACTTTATAGACAGTGAACTGTATACCTCTAAACCACATCATATTTTTAAAAGATTTTTTTGCTGCTTATTAGGTTAACTGAGAGATACTGTTCATACCCACAGTTCTTAGGACTTTTTATATACATACTTAAGTGGTGTTGAATTCTTTATGCTGGATGTCCTATCATTTTCCTGAAGTGGATTTTTCAGGGTTCTCTGTGGTGCCAAAATATGACAGTTTTGCACATGGTAAGCTTCTGTAGTATGGCCACTGTAAACAATAAGCAAATGTTATGATTTCCAAATATTGCTAGCAAACAATAGAAATCTAAAGTCTTTGGCTGTGACTTCATAAATATAATTTCTAGTATGTAATACCCATGGCAACATCTGTTATGATTTGCTGGTGGTGTATAACAGTTTGACAATTATATGTTGGACTCACTATTTACTCTATGGATATAGCAGATGATTGGGAATTTCCATAAGAGGAAGTAAGCATAGAAGAAAAATATCACAAGACTTTCCATCCTCTGCAGGTACACAAGAGTTGTCAAAAGACAATCACAGGTCTGTTAGCTTATATGACTTTATCTCCTGTTCAGTCTCCTCCATCTGCAAAATTTATTTTGACAAGAAGAGCCAAAGTTCAGGAATGAAGAACAACA
>NW_009604385.1:12999-24348 GCF_000690535.1 Cariama cristata | reverse complement strand
GGGGGGGGGGGGGGCTCTGTCAGACAAGGGGCCAGTTGTTTGAGAGAATCATGGTAAAAGACTCCGTGGTATCCAGAGAAAATGGTTCCTATGTTAGTTGTGGCAGAAGATAACAAATCTGTAGATAAGAATGATGTTATATTTAAACCTTTTTGTTTCCCTTTTTTTCGCTTCTTTTGTAAAACAAAAATCTGATTGCACTGTGTTGCTCCTCTGGACTTCAGTGGTCTCTGAGTAAGCATGACTGATACATGGAGCATCTTAGCCCAAGGCTAAGTTCAAGGGAAAACTAGACTAAAAACACAGTGTATGTGGGGGGGAGGGGGGGGATAATCATGCATAGAGTGTCTTCCGTGAAGCCTGAGACCTGTGTATGACTGCTTAGAGAGGCCAGAAATGTCAAACCAAGCCAGTAACACATGTAACTTTGTATGATGTAAACATCCTTTTTTTTCCCCTTCTGATACAGTATTATTTGCGTTTTGGAAACTGTGACTTCAGAATTCTGTCATACTAGTTGCTATGAAAATGAGCAATATGTTCTTTAACCCAAAACACTTCTAATTCTGTAATACAAAAGGACCTATTTTGATGAACTGCCAGGAGTTCTACTGTAGAGATTTGATGGCCTTACAAACCTCTGTGGGAATTACAACCTTGTGTTTTGTTCTTCTGTAGCTAATTGCAAAGTAATGGCCCATGTCTAGTTATGTTGCTGTATTAGAAGGCTTGAATGTCTCAAAAACTCAGGAGGATACGAAGCAAATCATTCTTTATTTTAATCTCTCTTGTACTTTGAGGTGTCACTGGATTTTTTTTTTTTTCCTAGCAAAAGTTGCAAATTCTCAAACCATTTCAACACAATTCATTCCAACACTCTTTTGTCAACCAAGTTTCCACATAATGCTCTTGGCCAGGTCGTTTTAGAGTCTTACTGCTATAAACTGGCATAGTCTGAAATAGTATCCAGCATAGCCATGAATCTTGGCTGAGGGAGACTTTGTGCAAACAGCACAGAATAAACACAGATGACTAAAATAGATCTGCGTTGTGTGCTGCAAATGGTTTTAAAGCTCCCAAGATGTCAGCACAGCTAAGCCCAACTTAAGTAGTCCCTCAGGCAACCAGTAAAAGTGAGTTAGCCTACTGACTTGGCCTTCTAGCACAGCAGAACAACACTGAATACATTTGTGATAATTTCAAGTGACCACCTAACTGTGGAGGTTTCCCTGGAGACTTCTTACACATGTTCCACAGCATTAGCCTTCTAATATTTTTTTTTTAATAGCAGTTGCTACTGCTTCTAGTCTATAGCCCTTCTTAGCCAATCACCCTAAGAGTAGCAAATTGCATTTTGCTCTCACTTGCCCATTTTTTTCCAGACCTGTGCCCTCAATTCCCAAATTCTTGTCATTCAAGCTGGTTCAAAAAGGACCTTTCCCAACAACTGAACCTTAGGTTGCTCATTAGGACAAAGAAGCTATCATCCTTCTGAAATGCAGGGGAAAAGACTTGATGCACCTCCTAAGGCACTGGGCCAAAAGAATAAAACACAAGGTTGGAGTGGCAGGGTGTGAGCCTGTTTCTGGGTGCTCTTGCTCCACTGACTTCCATTTCCCCACCTTCACTGGCTGCTTAAGGTGCTCATGTTGCACAGGTTAAGGTCCCAAAACTGTATCACAGAATTCATGCACTGCTAATGGTCTTTAACCTAGAAACTAGTTCTAGATCAAGCAGTATAAATGGAGACTATTTTCTAGACAAGTAAGTGGATTAAAAAAAAAAAAAGGGGGGGAAAAAAAAAGAAAAAATGGTGTCCGCTCAGGTCTATGTCCCATGGAGACCATTGTTTCCTATAAGGGGTTAGGTATCAAGACTTAACTGAAGGTTGAAGGTGCCTGTCATTCTTTGCATTTCTCATTCCTGAGCTTTGTAATATGCTGGAACCAGTGTGTGTATATATATATTTAAAAAACAAACAAACGCCAAAAAAACCCCAAAAAACCTCAGTCACCTCATGACCGTCTCAAAGCATGCATAGTGTGACAGTATTGCAAGCAGTGTAGAAAATTATGCATTGGAAGTTCTGTCAGCTTGATATTCCAGAAGTAATTAATAGCTATAACCCATATTATGAATGGTTGAACTATGTTTGATGATCAAAGCTGTGTGGTAGCCATCTCATTTGAGGAAAAAGGAGAAAATTGTGCTTTTTTTTTCTCTCAGGCCACACATGGATATAATCGACCCTTAAAGCAAACTGTACTTATCCATTGGAACTCCTAGTTCTAAGCCTTTTCCACAAGGCTGTCTATGTGAGAGTACTCTTTTCATTTGCTGATACACATTGTTTTGCAGAAGATACTCAACTGTTTGGTCAAAAAACCCACATGGTTTTGTATTTTAGATATAAATTTGCTAACCCTCCTGGGAGATCTGTGTATCTTGTTCTTGAATGTTTTCAGATGGCTCTGTAGTAATACTGTGTAATATTCTATCTCATCCATTTGTTGTCTAGTATTTCATGTAGTCAGAGGTGCTGTGAGCTTCTTGTAATGATCCTGGCTATCACACTGCTTCATCTTCTTTTCCCTGACTCTCCCTCTTGTGCTAATTCGTTTTGCTTTGCATTCTCTAAAAGTAGTGTGCCTGACCGTCTCAAAGCATGCATAGTGTGACAGTATTGCAAGCAGTGTAGAAAATTATGCGTTGGAAGTTCTGTCAGCTTGATATTCCAGAAGTAATTAATAGCTATAACCCATATTATGAATGGTTGAACTATGTTTGTGTTGAACTATGTTTAGTGTGCCAGTGATATCCCAGGTCCTCAAGACCAGCAAAATTATAAAATGAAGTGCCAATAGTCATGCAATTGTAGGAAAGCGAGGGAGGTGTGGAAAAGAGGGATCTATACGATGCCGAGGTGAAACAGCAATCCCAGGAGAAATGAGAAAATAAAGGGAAGAATTAGTTCTTGCCGGAATCAGGGCTCCTATTTGCACAGTGGTCTCTCCAACTTGTTTATCTGCTGCATCTTCCTCCATAAAATTTCATGTCTTTCAATATGAAAGTTAATGTTCTCCCTCTGACATAACTGGCTGATGGCTCTGGGGATTAAGAGTTGTTTTGTAATCTAGAAACATTATTCTGAAAGGTACCAACCATCCTTCTCTCTCATTTGCTGTGGGAGAGAAAATTACTTGTCACCTCACAGGACCAAACTGTATTTTTATCGCAGCCTGATATTCTGTCCTTGTATGAACAATCATTTATTTTATTTTAATTCTGTAGATGCTCAGAGAAAATGTAGGAGTGGGGAAGGCAGTGTTCACTTTTTCCTTGTTTGTTCCTCGAAGAGAAGCTAATGTAGTTTAAGAGACAATTTAATTCCATCGGTATGCCCTTCTTTTCCCCTTATTTTACTCTTATTTCTCTTGGCCCGCTTGTAGCAGAATAATGCATGTAGGTGTCAGTTTTTGCATCTTTAAATCTGAACTCTATGGAGAATGCTGCAATTCAATTTACAACCTGGCTTGTATTCAGGACTGGCCTATCCTACCACAGCAATTTATTTATCATGTTGTTTACTAAATCATTTATATACTTTGGACAGAACAGACAAGGCTGCCAACAAAGCTTAAACAGTGATTTCATTACCCAGAAGCATGAGAATGCAATCAGGAGTATGCCATGGCGTTGTCATCTGCTGGCATCGTTGGAGACAAAAAGCAGAGCTTACAACTGGTCTGAATTGCAAAAAAGTATTTTCACAAGGGGTGCTATTTTCCCCTTGTTATCACATAAAATTTTCTGTCAACAGTCTTTATGATTCCATTTTAAATTTACTTTTATCCCAGTGACCATATCAAGTTAGTTACTTGTCCTTGCTTTCCTACTTATCTATCCTTTTCTTTTCATTGCCACCATTATTTGTTTCTGCTCCCTTATCTTTGTGCTTAATTTATCTGTTTCTTTCACACATCTCTCTGGGCTTTCTTCCATCACAATTTTTTGTATGAAGGTCTTTTCCTGACCTGGCTCATGAACTTGCTGATTTTTCATTCATGTCTTTTCTGAGGACTTATTTCTGCTTTGAGCTGTCTGAAAAGTTACTCTAAAAGGCAATTATTTTAATTATCCCAACATAAGTAATTTACTTTCATCTCATCTGCCATTCACACCAGACTTCATTGATTATTGCTCTGTGTTCCTGCCGCTAGTCCTGTTCTTGTTTTGTTACCTCTTTATTACACCATTTCTGGAGTTGGAAAGTGCTTTTGAACAGGGATTATACCATTATTTCTTCTGAAAAATGACAAACTGGTGAGCTGTCTGATCACTGATATCTTCCTGATATTTGTCTGCTTTGTCTTTTTTATTTATTTTTTAACTCTTAAATAATAAACTTAACTCTTAAAAAAAAAGTGTTCATACTGGATAGAAACTCTTAATCTTTTTTTCAGGCAAGATGCTATTGCTTTAATTAAAAAAAAAAAGTAAAAATTTGTCTGAGCAGAGATTGAGAGATTGCAGGACCAGTCACAGGGTTTGTGAGACTATTCAACTCCTGGGTAGCAAATTCTGAAAACTCATCTGAAGAGTTTCAGAAAACTCCTCTGAAGGGGAAGCAAGGGAATTGACACAAGAATCAGTCACTGTGAAGGTAGGCAGAAGTCTGAATTTCCTTCTCCACAGTAGCTATCTGTGATGAGCAGTAAATGCAAAGTAGCTTCACTTCTTTCATGAGAAGACTGAAATGATCCCAGTGGCTGAGGTCACTGTATTGGAGAAACAAGTTCTCTGTTTAGCTAGATGAAACTGTTTCACTGGACTTACTATTTCACTTGGACTTCAGTGATTTTGTGGAGCGGCTAACATGCAGGAAAAGTTCACACTCTGTTTTCACCACACAGTGGCATGTTTGTGTGCCCATAATAGGTTTGCACATGAAAAAATAGAGACTTGACTTAATATAGCGGGTTCACAAAAAAGTTTCCAGAGGCTGATAGCAGTGTCCCTTTACGTTTTGTTCACAGCTGGAGATTGAGAGAAGTGTTTGCTAAAAGTCATTGCTAAAAACTGCACAGACTCCTATCAGAACATGGCATCTGTTGTAAGAGTAGCAGCAGGACACACTCAGGTTTCAGGTATCCTTGATGGGTAGATGCTGTTGATCCACAAGATGGCATGTTAAAACTGTATTTTATATATAATGTCAGAGGTGCAGGATCTAAACACTGTTGTGTTAGTGTGAACTGGGGCTTAAAAGTATGTCTTGTGGAAAAAGAAAAAAAAAGAAGAGCTATTTCAAATTGGACCTAGGAGCCATTTGAAATGTGCTCTTTTTATTTTTGCAATGCAAAATTTGAGTGTCATGGGAAGAGAGTGAGGAAAGGCCCTTTTCTGTCTTACCACGAGAAGTAACTCGTTTTCTTTTTTTCCTCAGCATTGTGTTGGGTTTACATTCAAAATCTGTCAGTAAGTGGACACTGATTTGCTGTAATTCAGCCACTGGTGCCTCCCAGTTCCAAGAACTTATGAGGGGCTTCACAGAAGCCAAATAGTCATATTGACTAAGAGTTCTTGTGGTTTGGGGATTATTATTTTAATTTTTTTTAACTTAAGCTGTTCAAGATTTTAAATGGACTTGAAGGGAATTAAAGTTCACAGTTGTATTTTAAATAATGTGCATCTATAATTAGTATTTTTACTTGTATTGCCTGCAAGTTTATACTTGAGAATTTTGGAGCCTTTTTAGCTATCTTTTAGCTTCCCTGCTGTTTACAATTTGTGTTTACTTCATTTTGGACAATAAAAGATAAATTAGTTCATTTTTTGGCTCACATGCACTAAGCCATTTACTGTATTTGGATCACAAACTGCACAGAGAATGTTAAATTCAGATACAATCCTCTTCATTTAAATGGAAGAAAATAATAGTTCCTATAAATGTTCAGTTTTGTAACATTTTTCACTCTCTTCTTCTTTTGTTGAGCAAGCCCTGATATTTCACTCACCTAATTTCTGTGTTCTTTTTAAGGGCCTGTTCCAGAATATACTGAAAAACATGAAAAGGCTGTTGCTGACTTTAGCAGGTGTCAGATCAGGGAGTCAACTATTAATTTTCCACTAAATTCACATTTTTGACAATACAGGGATCTCTGAAATATGAATAAAACCAAAACCACCATTAATTAGGTTACCTTTAAGTATGTAAGAGTTAACGTATTCTAAGAATTACTTCTCTATTCAGATTTTTCTCCTCAACTCTGTAGTGTTTCCAGTCTGAAAAACATTGAGTGTATTTGAAAAGTCTTTTTGAGGGTTTTCTTGAGAAGAAGGAAAGTCTGGTTCAACTTTTTACTATTATTCCACAAACTTTCATCCAAACTCCCCCTCCACATCAGAGTAGAAAATCTGAATACAAAGGACTGTTTATTTCCAGTCCCTGATAATTACTTTTTTTTCAATTACCTGACAATTGAAATGTCTCACATTTCAATTTTTTTCAAACAGTTGCTATGTCCCTTAAGGGTGTTGTTAGCAAGAGAGAGCTAATTGGTAGAAGGAGCATTCATGTTTCAGCAAAAGGCATTACCTTTCCCAGCCATTCAGTTTACCTAAGCACTTCATACACGTGCCAGAATCGTTTCTCATCTTTTGACTAATTGAGTGACCACAAGGGATCAGATTTGTATTGGGTTACAGAGTTAGGAACTAGTTCACCCGAGTGAATTGAAGAAAACCTGGTTTCACTGCTGCTTGTTTTCCATCATCTGCCGTGTTTCATCCCAAGAGAACAATATGCAGCCTGTCACTGAGCTCTTAAAACCAGATTTGTTACCTGGCTCCCTGGCTTGCAGAGCCTTCGTAGAGCTGCTCATGGATTACTGAGGTTTTGCACGTGCTTGTAGTCAGGAGGGGAGGTCAGCATGAGAAGATATATGAGTGTGTTAATTTTATCATGTGATCTATGTCTTCTTAAAACCTATTTGAGTCTATCAGTGGTCCTGTTCTGACCAAATCTTCTCCAGCATAAGTAGTTTTTATAAGAAATTTTTATGTTACCTGGAATAGTTGAGAAATAGTTCTAAGAAATATTTGTATTGCTGGATGTGAATGTAGCCTGAAGTCTAATTTTTTTTAGATGGGATCTTTGAATCTGCATGATTATATGATTATGTATTGTCATCACTTTAGAGGAATTTCATACAAATTACAAAAAATGCATTTTTGTCATACTTTTCTCTTGTAACTGTTCCACAACATAATTTCAGATTTCTAAACCTACCTTGTACAGTTAGTTTCTAAATAATGGAGTATTTGTTGTCCAAGCCCTCTGGAAAGCACAGCCCTGTTATCAGACGAAATACAGATGACTCTCTACTTTGTAAAGGTTCCTCTGTACATTGTTCCTCCAGACATAAGCAGAATTTTTTCCATATTGGCAGGATATAATCTAATACAAGAGCATTTTTTCAGCAGAGATCTGTAGAGCAACTCGTAATGGTATTTTTCTTAAGACTGCTTGTTTACTGTAATGTTTCAAATGTCAGTGTTTCCAGCGGTACTTTTCATTCTAAGGTCTTGGAGCCTGTCCTGTCTTTTGAGAAGTCACCAAGGATGCCCGTAGGATAAACTCAGTATCTGAGTGCACCCTCTGGGTACACAAAATTACCAGGATTTAATACATATTGTGTCTTAATCAGGTGGCCTCCTACATCAACAGGCATTTCCAGACAGTGTGTAGGCTTTTCATGAAGAAATGGTCAAGATGATGGTGAATGACAAAGCATGGTGTGATCGTGGTCACCGCTGAGACAGCTCTTCCAGAAAGGCATCACAGTAGCCAGAATATCTTTCTGTTGCTGTTAAACAAGCTTCTCTGGTGGTTAACATAGTCATAGCAGACAAAGCTGGAGCTCCGTAATTTTTTTGTGTGTGGTAGCAGTGGAAACCCATCTAGTAGGCAGGTGAAGGAACAGGATGTTAACAGCAACAAAAAGTTTTATAGAAACATTAATTGCATGGTTTTAAAAAATTGTATTAGGACAGAGTGTAACACTTAAAATGGGAGATAACTAATATTGTGGCTAGAACACCCCAAGGCAGTGTTGCCGATCTGGGCAAACTAGATAAGCTGTATGAGTACTAGCCATCCTGGGGAGAGAGGGATAACTAGGTGCTCTATGCTTGTATGATGTTTCTGATCATATACCTATGGCCCATTTTAATTCTGGGCATCATTCTATGATGAAGAATACCTGTAAACTGTGTTTTACAGAGTAGGGATTATAAATTAAGCCCTCTCCAGAATTAAACCCTTATACCAGCAGAAGATAATTATGTTGTTGATCTCTTTAAAATGTGGGTATAGTGAGATAGCAGTTTCTCCCAGTTCAGGAATCTCTCAGTGTCAGATATTCCAGATTGGTACTATTGCTAACATAAAACCTCCCCTTTGGGAATAAATTCCAAAGTCTGAAAACAAAATGAGCTTTTACTTTTATGTAAGAAGGGCAGGAAATATGCATAGTTTGATAGATTATTTTTTTTTTTTAAATAAAGTAAGTAGAAGTCTTTTGTTTCAATTTCCCCTCCTGTTGTTTTTAACTATAGAAACAGCTGAAAGGTTAAATACAGCCTTCCTAGTACTTTTTAAGGAACTTCTTTGTAGTCTCAGTAAATTTGCTAGCAGATCTTAATATATTAATGAAAGAATGAACATGATCAGTCTCCAATTAATTTTTTCTTTTCTTTCTCAAATGCATAAGCCATTGAAAATCACTATGATAAAGGAAGTAGCTTAGACTTTTCCAAATGTCTTCCTCCTTCGGTTGCTCATCTGTTTCCTTGATGTGCTTTGCATAATATTATGACTACATACAGCAAATCAGTTATGCCAATATAAGGGGAAATTGGGTTTGTAGAAATTATTCATATATTTCTTTCGTAAGGAACATCATCTTTTCTTCTCTTTTACATTTGTATATTTACACTGATAATAAAGAGATTAGACTGTTGTGACAAGAAGTGTTGGGATTTGTGACAGTACTGTGATATAAAACCTATCACAAAGCAAATGTCAGGTCTAACCAAGGCATTGTAACAATTCTGTACTTTTAAAAAGTTTTATGATTAATCCGTGTAGTTTACCTAAGCAGAGGATAGAGCCTATTTCCATAATACCGCAGATTAAATCCCATCCATTTAACCTCTCTGTGCTGGATAAAGAATGTGATATTTGTCTGTCTTTTTTGACTCTGTCATCTGTAAAATAGTTACACTGATTTGCAGGTTAGCCAGTGTTGACTTTTCTTGCAGTTAGCAAGCTTACCTAGTCTGTAAATGCAAATAGTCATTACAGTTGCTAGAAGCATTTTAAATTTTACCCATCAGTAAAGAGAAGAACCAGTAAAATGCATATGAAAATCTGCTTTTAAAAAAAGATCTTAGGTGGAAAAAATAGTAAGTGCTGAGTTTAAGTAAGAAAATTTAATTCAGCTTCTCTGTGCATAACCATTATCCTAGTCTGATAATTTATTGTTATGTAATCACACAGTATTTTAATGTTACTTGATCTAGATATTAGCTGTAACACCTATCCATTATAGATCCCCAAATGTGTGTAGAAAGTATATCTGTATATAACAATGTCTGTATCACTATAGATTTTTAACTTGAATTATAAAAGGCATTCAGTGGCTGCAACCTGTGTGGAAGCAGTAACTTTTTAGTGAGGTGATTTAGAAGTATTATGTAAATAGTGTTCAGAAACTACCTCCATACTTGGGATTCTTCACACACCATAAGCCAAGTGCAACGCACTAAAGGATCACTTATAATCTTCCTTATTTTGAACTTGCGCTCTGACATGATACTAAATCATGATTTCGGTAAAAGCTGACCAAGTCCCATTGCTAAGTGTCATGCCTTTCTTTTTCTGTGTTTCAGCTGAGACAATCCCAGTCGTACTGCACAGACACAGAATGCCTTCAGGAATGTGAGTAACTATTGAGATCAGAAGCATGGAAGTAAAATAAACAGTAGTAATTAAAATACGGTCTGACTGGTCTTTAAAATGCAGCAGTTGATTTAGTCTTCTAAGAACATATTACATTAAATCAAATACTACAGTACTAAAATCGTTATGTGGGGGAGGTAGTTTCTGAGAATCTGTGATACAGATGAACATTTGTACATTGGAACCATTGTAAGGAAGTGGCAATGGTGAGAAGGCTGGAGTAACCATTGATCGGGCCCCAGGCATTACTGAATCTTACTGTTAGCCTCCAAATAGGATGATTTCAGTGTTTCCTAAGGACAAAATTTGGAGGGGGCATTATTTGTCCTCCTTACAGTCATAGCAGCCTAACTAGTGTAGAAGACTGGATATTCAGCACAGACCCCCACACGTACACGTGTTCACAGCTGGGGCTGAGTAACTTACTGTCAGTGCTGTGAACCCACTACTTCACTGTGATGGAGAGGAGATTCCCCACCAGCTCTGCCTGGTAAGTTGACATACACCATGACTGCATTTCTGTTGACTTGGCGGCTGTGTAGCTAATGAAGCTGAGGACTGATGTGTACACTTCCTAGAAATTTGCTATGAAATAGATCAAAAAACCTCTCCCAAATGGTGAGCATTACTAGGAGTGTCAAACATTGCCAGCATCTGCAGAGAAGCATAGCTGTGCAGAGGTTATGCAGTAATGTAAGCTTGCCTGAGGCGCTGTATTTACACTTTTCATGGTCTAGAGGGAACATTGTCAAATGCTTATAAATAAAAATGAAATGGATCTGTTTTTCCTGTATTGCTTTACCAATTGAGCATATGAACGAACTCAATTAGCCTGCATCAGGGCTATTGTAATGCTTGGAGGGAGCAGGGAGCACCTGCGTTCTTGGAAGCAGTAGCTGCTGGTGCCTGTGTCTTCTCCAGGTCTAGGAGCAGTGCAGTCAAGGTTTCCAGGATCTTGGGGAAAGAGCATGCCTTCATGCACTCTCATGTTCCTCTCTCTTCACTCCCCTTTAGAGATGGGCATCTAGCTTGGACTTGCACTGTGCCCTCCCAGTGTGAAACAGTCCCAGATTCATTGCGATGTTGGGCTGAAGGAGAAAAGCTATGAGCTTTCCTAAATAACCCCTGAAAAGAGAGATTGGGGCACATACGTGCCATAAGAATGCTGCTGGTTTTACTCTTTCTTTATGGGCTTTGCAAGTTATGCTGTGTGTCTGTGACTTCCAGCATCCCTCCTCTCCCATACACAGCTATCCTAGGGCAGGCTTTTTTGTCTCCCGCAACTTAGACTTCTATGTGTTGGGGTTTTTTGTAAATCACAGACG
>NW_009604385.1:0-12968 GCF_000690535.1 Cariama cristata | reverse complement strand
GAAAGAGGCAGGTGACAGGAGACGGAATCTTTTCTGTATTAGAAGTAGGCACAGACTATCACAAAGCTGTGCAGCTATCTGAGCTTTAGTCTGCAGTCAAAATCAAGCAATGGTAGGTCATTCTCACTCAAGCCTTGGGAGTCTTAGCTCATCTATATTTATGAAGCTCTTAGTCTAAAAGACTGCATAAGTGAGTAAGTTCTGTTGTGTGTGGGCACAAAGCTTGTGGGATAGCTTTCACGCTACCAAGCTATAGTACAGTGGGGATGAGAATGGTTTGTGGCAAATAGCTTTCCATCCTGAAAGAGATCCTTGCAATAACTGTCTCTGCAGATGCAAGCAATTTGGCAGCAATTGTTCCAAACCAGTGGTTTGTTTCAAAAACCAAAGCAAAAATTATAGTGTAAATCCTCTCCTACGTTATTATATTGCCTTAAATTTAGATCCAGCAAAAGTATTTTTCTGCTGACGCAATGACACTGACTGTCTGTTTGTCAGATTATTTTGTGATGCTTCTGTGATTCTGTGCTTGGGCCAACATGAGCTCTGTAAGACTCCCAGGAGTCAAAGGCAAAAACAAACAGATTGAGCCTGCAGAAGCTTCTAGGGATGTTTTCAGAGACAGATTAAAACAATTCTGGGCCAGTCTTCTCTCCATTGCTTGATTCTGTTCTGATGAGCTCTACCGTGAGGAGCTTATTTTTGAGGTGGATGTCCACTTCCTTAGGTCCCACAGCTCCATTTCCTGTTACTTGCTGACTTTGATTGCTCATTTCAGGACCTCGATATGAAGAAGCTTGTTTCAGTCCCACCCTGCTCATTCCCAGGATTTGGTGTTCCTTCTGGAAGCACCGCTGGGAATGTTGTCATACACAGATTCTTAAGTTGCAAGGTTGTGGAATAACTGATGAGATATGTGTGGTTTTGTTTTGGGAAATGTCAGGGCTGTGGTTCAGCCAGTGTCACAGCCGCGTCATGTGTTACGCTGTTGCTACCAGCTGGAAGTTCTCAGAAACACCCTGCCTTGATTCTTCCTGAGCACACTTTGTTTTTTCAAACCCTTGATTTCAGATCTTTTTTAGATTTTTGGAGCCAGATCAAAGCAGTAGCACCAAGGCTCCCTCATTCACTTTTTTGTGTTATTAGCTCTAAATTCTTACTTATGGTTGTTGGCATCGTTACATTGTAGTGACTACCCTGCAGAGAGTTTCCTGCCAGGGTCAGGACCAGTGCTTTCAGATTTGTACTCCTACATGCAGGAGGATGTGAGCACCACTTCAGAGAGCATTTGGGCACTCTGCTTGATGGCTGTTCCTCTGCTGATTCTCTGTCAGAATATCTGCTATGACAGTAAAGCATGTATCAGAGTCTGATGACTGTTCCCTCCACTTCAGTGGGTGCTTTGGAGAAAAAAAGGCTACAAATTTTGAATATGCAACATATTTAATATTCTGTTGAGATTGTTTATGCTCAGTAAATCAGAAGACCTTACAGTTTCCCTTGAAATGAGGAATAAGAGTGATAATTCTTTTCTGAATTCTGTCTAATGTGAGTGGAGCAGGGAAGATTTCTCTGAAGTGCATGGCAGTTGCAACATCAGTGGTTCGTCCAGCCCAGGGAGGATCCCAGCTGGTACTGAGCTGCTCTGATGGCTCATGGCCCTTCACAGTCAGCCTTCCATGTCAGAGGAAATGAGGGGCCACTGCCTGAGTTTTTTTCTTTGTGTTCTAGCAATTTCCAAATGTTGTGACCTGGATTTATCACATTCATATTTTCAACACTATTCTCAGTGTTCTACTAGCTTGTAGTCAGAGATGATGGTTTCAAATGTTGTCTACTCTACTTCCAAATTTTTATGTATTTTAAAATGAATGCGTATCTGTGATTCATCTTGAGTTGTACTCATCTAGGGGAGTCACAGCAGCCTAACCTAATGGCATGAAATGTCTGCCAACTCTTCCCTCCCTTTTCTGGTAATTCCATTCTCCCTTTCTCTGCTCAAATCCTTTTTGGCTTTCTTCGGTTTCCCTATCCCTGCCTTTGAGAGTGTCAGCTTGCAGGGATTACCTGCTGAAGGTCCGACAGACTCTTTTTCTTCCCTGATGATTCATCTGTAAGATACCTCTCTTCATACAGTTTCCTGCCTTTCTTTCACAGAACAAGCAAGGCTAAAAACACCATGAAAAGAAGGTGGCACATATCAGAGAGCATGCTTTTGCCTTTCCACATGCAGATGTTAAACAGTAAAAAGCTGAAGATCCAAAAGGAGATATTTCTACCATGAGAGGGCAGACAAAAAGCACCACATGGAATATACTTTTACAGTAAAAGAAATGCAATCTTTCCTCTTTTTTCTTTGTAGTACAACCTCACTCTGAATGAAAAGTAGCACTTTAAGATGAGAATTAAGTTCATGTAAGGAGTATTTAACAAGGACATTTATTAATTTTAATATTCTGTTCTTGAGATTTCAGTTGCACAATCAGGAGGTAGTTGACCTTCAATCTTTAGGAATTATTTTTACCAAACTCATTGTTTTAGTAGCTTTGACTGCCTTCTACTTGAACATTAAATGAGGTGGCAAACGTCTGTCACAGAAGATTTTTTTTTTTCCGTTCCCATTTCTCTCTGAGAGGAGACTAGTTTATGGGACCTAGTCTCTGTTTCTGTAGGAAAAAGCAAGCCAAAAAACTGTATCTCATATGTGGAGAACAGATAGGATTCACCATAGTCATTAGCTCCCATGGGAGTTCATCCCCCAGTCTGAGACCAGCTCCTCATAAAGCTTTCTCCTGTGTGGAGATAATTCAGCCACGGTGTAAAAAAAATTCCAGGTAACCACAGGAGCAGAACTGGTCACAGGCTTCATTGAGAAGTGTGTGGATAGATAGTTATGCTGAGCCCAGGGGACCAGATACTCTGAAAATAAAGACCTTGGGCTAGATTCAGTGTTGTGTGGAAAGGCAGGTTAGAGACTGTAAGTTTCATGTCACTCAGTGACATGGGAATATGTACTGCTTCATTCTGTACTAGTTGGTGTCTCCCAGGCACTGGAGGTTAGTAACCAGATCCACCCATCAAAATGGGTGGTGGCAGGGACATTCATCTGTGAGGCTAGAACAGGACAATCTTCTATCCATCTGGAAATACTAGAAAATATCATCCACAGGTGCTCTTATAGGGTAGCCTTTATTCTTCAAAGAATAAAGAAAACACTTCTAAATTACCTGCAAAAATATCACTTACAGGTAAAGGCACTGCGACCGTGAACTCTTAAAAATAAGATTTTTTTCTTCTGCCCATCAGCATAAATTCCATCCTGCTTGGTTTCAGCTTCACTCAACTGTTTTTTATCCATAAGCTGGTCTTATCTGATTATTTTCTGATTTCAGTGATGGAGCCCTTTGTAGCAAAAGATTGTTGTCTTCTACATATTATTGCTCCCAGTAGCTGAAATGGCTTCTTGTCTGTTCTCTTGATTTGTGATGCAAAGCTTTGAAAAGTGTGAGTCACCCCAGCTATGTGATATTTTGCTTATCCTCATCTCCTTATGTTAAGAGATGAAAGGAACAGATTCTGAAATATCTCACATCCTTATTAAAACATACGGTCATTTGTGAGAGATGTGGGTTTAACGGTTCTCGAATAGTGTAAACAGTGTTGTCGCTGTTTTAGTATCTGACATGCTTTGAGTAGGTAGTACAGGGCCAAGCTGTGTTAGATCAGCTGTTGTCTTGCTTAACTTAGTTTAGAACATGTTTCAGCACATTTGGTTCCATCTAAACCGTATTACAACGCAGGCTGGAAGAAACTGCATCTTGCACGAATGCCTGCGGTTTCCCTCTGTGGTTCCTTCTGCTCCCTTCCTTGACCTGTAGCATGAGCTGACCTAGCAGCATTTACTTACCCCAACTCTTGTTTAACCACGGACCCAAAGTTTGCTAAGGTTCAGCAAAAATCTCAGAAGGCAATCTGACTAGTCCCTGTTTCTCTGCATTGCATGGGGAATCCAGCTTTAACAGGTGATAGGAATTTTCAGTGTTCTACTGAACATACACGCCAAAGCAAGTACCTAAGGCTGTCTTATGTGCTACTGAAGGTGGTCTCACGGTGGCTATTAATGTTGTCTGGAAGCCCCAAAATAAAGCAGTTGTTCTTTTCATGCCAAATTATATGCTAGTTTACTGGATTGCATATATACAGGTCATGCAGGATTTAAAATATTGATATATGATGTTGGTAACAATAATATTTTCCCTCAACACAATTGCAGGTCTAAACTCTTACCTGCAGAATTCCATATGCTTTCTGAATCAAATATATGTTAGAGTTTAATGAATTAAAGGCTGTAGCCTTCTCATTTATTTTCTTTGCAATATATATATATACCCTCATATACAGTGCCCTTTACTCACTCAGATCTCCAGAAGAATTGTCACTTGTATATATCTCTAATTATAAAACTCCTCTACATTAGCAACTTCTCAGGTTTGAAATGTCTATATTTTGACCACTTGAAAGGCAAGAGCTATATGGCAGTTTCATTTGCTCACACGTGTTAATGGTGGTGTTTGTGCTGTGAGAAGCATGAACTTCTGTAATACACGGATTTTTCTTCTTTGACATTTTTGAGTGCATGGGATGTCGGTAAATGACATCAGTCCAACACCCCCAACTCATGGAGTCTTATTCACAGAAAAGCAGTGTTGTGAATGGCACTGCTGTAAGCTTCCCCACAGTGCACCTCTGCTGTGTTATGAACAAACCATTTTCATAGAAGAACCTCTGTTAAAAACACTACCCTGTATGACCGTGATGAGGGTAGTTGTTTGGTATCAGCATTAACCTTCCAGGAAATTACTCCAGCAGCTCCCTGGGTATAAGTTATCTGGCAAATGTTAAATAAGAACAACTTCCAACCAGTACTGAATCCAGACTTGACTCCATATTGAGATGATCCAAATGAGTTGAGACAACTGAAAGATCTGAGAGATACAAGTGTCTCGGTGGAATTTCCCCAGATGTTAGGTTTTCCAACTTGACTAATAAAGTAGAACTTCTCTTTCTGAAGGTTATTTATTATAGCTTTGTATTAATTGATCTTCTAGATCATTAATGAAGATGTTAGGTCTTTAGATACTATTGTGAATGGAGCCATGTAAGTACCATAGGTAATTAACTATACATTGGTTTACACTTCAGCTGACAACATTAGTTACAGTTTGATTATTTGAAATTATGTTTCAGAGAAGATGTTGTTTTCAAATATGCAGGTATTTGCAAGAGTTTCTTGATCCAAAAAGACTACCCAGCCATCTCCAATCTGAGGGGTTTTTCTTAGTTTTATTTCCATGCTTTGATGTCTCAGCTGTTCTGTATGGAAATTAGATGTAAAGTTTGTATATTGTATTCCTGGGCTTCACTTTTTCACATATTTCCTCATCATTTTTCCCCTCCTGACAGATATGTTTTCTTTGATGCTATCAGAAATACCACATGACCTGGATGATCAGTCATGGAGATCTGGCATATTGACACTGACACTTGTTTGAACAAACTCTAATAAATAATTTACAGTAGCCAACAAAATTATAACCATTGGTTTGCTCCCTTCTTGCTAGAATTAGCGTGTTCTCTGTGTGGGGCCTAACAACAGAGTCTAAGCTTTCATCTCTTTAGCCTTATTGTTTTATTTGTTTGAGGCAAACACCAACATACAGATGGGTTTTTTTCCCATAGAAATATATTTTGCATCAGGTTTGATTTCTTAAAAATCAAGTTTGATTTCTTAAACACAAAGGGTGTGTTTGTCATCTCCAGTTCATTAGGAGTTAATGCGAACTAAGAAAAATTCATGATAATTCTGAGAATTCCACTGAAATCTTATGAAATAGATTCTCTTCTCAAAGGGATAAGAAATGTAATAATAAACCAGTGTAACACTAACCAAGAATTACTTGTCTCAAAGCCAAAAGGAAGGACTAATCAGAAAACTGAATTGAAAAATATTTCAGTTTTTTTTCTGACACTTACCTTGCATTTTTGTTTTTATTTTGGGGAAAGGACTCTGCTGTCACTCTGTGTTATAACTTGAGTTTTCCTTGTCTGTAGTGCCAGGACCAAATTCCTCCAGTGACAATAGCATCAGCTTTGCCATGATAATGATGGCCTGGGTGGTGATTGCACTTGTCTTGTTCTTACTGAGACCTAGTAACCTGAGAGGATCTAACACAGCTGGAAAGCCAACCAGCCCACATAATGTAAGTGCATCTTCAAGTGCCCTGCAGAGAGACTCTACAATAGCTTAAATGTGTTTTGTTTTAATACAGACTATCTTACAGTCATTTTTTCCTTACATTTTTTTCCCCTGTATTTTCTTGGAACTCGATTAACGATGACAATGAGTAAAACCAAAATGAAAGTAGAATCATGAAGGCCAAGTAAGAGGTCTGCTGTGGGATGGAGCAAGCATGGGTGACCAAGTGTGGGTCATAATGTCCTTTGGACACTGGCTGTCCCTGGTTGGAACTGCCTCCTGCCTTCTTACACATAAGGGCAAAATCACAGCTTTAAGAGAAGTCAGTAAAAAAAATTATAGCATGAAACTGGGAAGGTGATCTTTGTCCTAGATGTGGGATCATGGAAAAATCCCTATTGATGCAGAAAACAGTATTGTTCTTTAATGCTCATTTACTCTGAATATTGAAAGAGATACTGAAAGATCTTAAAAGAAAGCACAATGTAACTCTTTTGAGTTCTTTTATTGCTAAATCCTCTTATGTGAAGCACTGTTTCTAATCCTGTACGTGTTTTTTTTTCTTTCTTTTCCTCCTTCATTCCCCCTAGGGACAAGAACCACCAGCCCCACCAGTGGACTAGAGCGTTCAGTATTGGAAAAGTTCAGCAGCTAAAACCTTGCACGACCAAATGAACGAAGTGACCAGATTACTCCTAAACCCCATTCAATACTGTTTTGTTTTCTCACTTATATAGAGCAGAGTTATCATTCAGCAGTATCTTCATGAACTGCATTTAGCGACTTCAATTTAAGTTAATTTTTGCTTTGTATGTTACTACAATTCCTAGTAGATTGTAATTTGAATAATGATAAGGCATTGCAGGGGTTTTTTGGTTGTTACTTTTACTGTGGACATTCCACTCAGTCTCTTTCTGTTACAATGATCTTAATTTCTTTGCAGTGATTTCTGATATGCATTGAAAGAAAAAGAAAATCCCTGTGCATCTATAATAATGGAAGGCTACTGACCTTTCTTCAGATTAATCCGTATTTTTTCTCCAGTATGCTTTTGAGGGTTATATTATGGTTGCAACTATTAGCTTAGTTATGTGGTGAAAAATTGAAATAATTTTATATTTGCGCTGGGTTCAGAGCAGCTTTTAGTCTGGTCTTTGGATCACTAACATAGTTTTCAGGGTTGTTGGCAAAAGCATGGATTGTCCACTAGAATTATACTATGTGTGTGTGTGCACACATAAGCGAACATGATAATTGCCACTGTCAAATCTTTGACATATATATTGGCAACCTTACCCAAAAGATTATACCACCAAAAAAGAAATTAATTTAATCTTGTTCATTAATAAATGATATATCTTATTAAAAATGTTGTCCAAAAAATGTATTCCAAAAGCAGATTTGTTTACTTATAGACTTTATGAAAAGAGGAATTTAGTGAGAAGAACTTGGTAGAATTTTCTGTCCTGGTATCGTCCTTTAATAATTGGTATCTTTACAAGTTTTTTAGCCATGATGTAGTGTATATTGGAGAGGATGAAATCATACCAAGAGGTTACCGAGGTTACCAGCTTTTGGTATACAACATATACTGGATATTCAGGTTTTTTTCACCTGTATGTTATCAGCAATTCTTAACATTTCATCCTTGTCTACTGGTTGTAATTGTAGAATAACAAACTTGCAGGTGACTACAACAAATGGCATGTCTTTTCCCTCTAATACTTGTGTGTATGTGTGGTGTGTTTATGTGTGCGTATGTGTGGCTGTGCACGTACCTGTGCACATCTCCCATTGTAGCAAATGGGAATGACTTTTTTATGTACATTAATTTAAGAACATTTTAGAGATGTACAGAAAAGCAACACTGTATATTTTTCTTCATCAATTTGAAAAATTGATGAGAATAATGTAAAGAACATTATTATGTTACCAACACGAAGCTTCTTTCCATAAAGGTCAGTAGAACAGACATAAGGGAATTCAAAGCCTTACTCTATAAACCTTTATTTCACGAGGACTTTAGTTACGGAGTTGAAGGGGCTAACTGTTAAGATGCATAAAGGTTTGTATTAACGGGCTCTTAACAAAAATCTCACATCAGATCCCATGGTTGACAGACGCAGGGTTTTCCTCCTCAGGGTAAATGGTGGGCCAGCTAAGCCTCCTTGTAAAGGTGCAGCATAGACCTGAAGAAAGGCTTCTGTAATTTGATGTAATTGCCCTTTGAATTTCTGTGGAATAGTGTGCTCCCAAGCACAGGAGCATGTGTAAAAAATAAAATAAAAATTTAAAAAATGAAGAAAATTGGGCCAGGTGCTCTCAGTGACATCAGTGCAGTGCCTTGTAAAGCAATGGAGCTGCAGCAGAGAAGCTGAGAGAATTTGTCCTATTACGTCTAATGGTGTACAGGCCACAAACACTGTGTAAAGGTGTCACTGGGACAAGCAATCTGACTGTGCTTGCTTTTTGCCTTCCATGTACATTTATGTTTGGGATACTGTTTTGAACACAACAAGTAATACAGCATCATTTTGTTGAACCAACAAGGAAATATACATATAATCCCCCACACTGACCTTTTCTCCAAGGATTTTTGGCCAGAATTCTTCACTATCAGATGCATGAAACAGGATTCCAGTTGATTAAAAAGCCAACTGAAACAGGCTTCAGTTCAGACAGAGTGCCACTCCTCATCCTATTGGAAGTTGGTGAGATTTACAGCAGATGCTCCTCATTTGTGAGGATCAGTCTCACTTTACTGAAATGTCTGTGTATGTATTTATAACACTCACCATGTGCACTCATCTCTAACAGTCTTGGGAAATGAACTTTTTGTTCAGAGTAATGTTGTGTTTTACATTTCAGTGAACTGTCTTTGCTTGAAATTCCTCTAAGTAGTTGTCCCAGTGATTTTATACATGTATGCTTTCCTCATGTAAATTGCTATTTTAAATTTTCTATGTAAAGGAAAAACATCGGAAATATTTTATTGTAAAATGTTTTACTAAAGAGCCAGGCCACTATCCCATGCCTTTTAAATTCAGATACTCTTTCCAAGATACAACCTTCAGATCACCATGATTAATTAAAATAAAAGTAACTAATTGTAGGACTGTATTTTGCCACTCTTATTCATGTTAAATAGTGCCTTACTCATCAAGTAGTTGCACTGAAGTTTGTGGGACTACTCTGAGATAATGTACTAGTAGCAGCTTTAGTAAGGGTGGCAGAAATCTGGCCTTTAGTGATGTAATTTTTGGTGAAATAATTGTATCATGGTTACAGATGTTTATGGTAAATTTTGAGAAGTGTGGAAGAGATTAGTGGTATGTGAAGCTTCAAGATGTGATTAATTCTGTAATGAGGATTTTAAGCTCGGTTAGTAAGAGATGCAAGTTGTAGCAACTTGGGAAATATGGAGGGAAGGTTACAATTACACCTTAGCTTAGAACTTTGTTAAAACAATAGTATTTTTAGAGTATGCTTAACACAATTATTATACTCTGAAATGAGAAATCATACATATTTATGTATTGTCTGCAGATCACTTAGCCTTGTAATGTTCATGATTGAAAAAGAAAGAGTGATGATGTGATGTACCTAATGTAAATCGGTGGTTTAAAATGTCTGAATTATGCCAAACAAAAAATCATCTGTGCCATTTGCGGTTTCCTAGTAATCTTTTACTGAGTACTTGGATTGGGATAAAGGGCTTGTACTATGCACTTTTTATTGACTTAACAAAATAAATAGCAATTATTAGTAACCTTTTGTCTTTGTCTCTTAGTCTTTGTATTAGATGCAGGACTGCACCAACCTATCAATTTCTAAGGTAATTTGAAATCATCTAAAAATAAGTATCAGTAAATATAGCGTGTCATCTGTGTAACTTCTAAAACGTAAATTCTAACTTTTCTAATGGAACTTGCCTTCTGTATGTATCTCAAGCAAGTCAGAACTAATTGTAAATGGTTTCCAAGGTTTAAGATATTTTGATGACCAACATAGACATCTCTGCCTTTTGCTCTTCAAAGTAGTTACACAGCCTAGGAAATCAGAAATAATACAGTACGAAAAGTAATGATAGAGGCCACATATGCCAATTATGTTACTTCATTTTAGATCAAATGCTACTACTTGCCTGCAGCCATCCAGGTCTCGAGCTGCAGGGTGTGCCAGAGTTTCAGGTCAGTATTTGACAGCAGGAGTGAACTCACCTGTGGGAGATGTGCCCAAGTCAAGGAGCAGCTCAGCCTGGTGACAGAGCTTTGGGAGGAGGTATCCAGGCTGAGGAGTATCAGGGAATCAGAGCAAGAGACTGACTGGTGGAATCGAACTCTACCATCCCTGAGACAGATGCACCAGCCAACCATGACACAAGGGACAAAGGACCCCCTACCCTCTTGTCACCAGGCAGAGGGAGGAGACCCAGGAGACAGGGGAGAATGGAAGCAGGTTACTGCTCAGGGTGGCAAGCAAATCCACTCTCAGCCTGCCTTAACTTCCCAGGTGCCTGTACACAAGAGGTATGAGGCCCTAGAACTGGATGGACGGACAACTGATGATGTGGACAAAGGTCCTTCTGAGGTGGAAGGGTCACCTAGGCAGCCTACCCACTGCATCACGACCACCCATGTTAAGAAAAAAGGAAGGGTGGTTGTCATAGGTGACTCCACCCTGAGGGGAACAGAGGGTCCGATATGCCAACTGGACCCAACCCACAGGGAAGTCTGTTGCCTCCCTGGGGCCAGGGTAAGAGATGTTACTAGAGAACTCCTTTGGTAAGGTCCTTGGACTATTATCTGTTACTAGTCCTTCATGTGAATAGTGATGAGGTAGCAAAGAAAAGTCCAAAGGCAATCAAAAGAGACTTCAGAGCCTTGGGGCAGCTGGTCAAAGGATCAGGTGCACAGGTAGTTTTTAATTCCATCCTTTCAGTACCAGGGAAAAGCACTGAAAGGAACCAGCAGACACAACTGATCAACATGTGGCTCTGAGACTGGTGTCATCAGCGGAACTCTGGGTTCTTCAGTCACGGGGTGGTCTATACGTCACCAGGTCTACTGTCATCTGATGGGATTCCCCTTTCTCAGAGGAGGAAAAGGGTTTTTGCGCAGGAGCTAGCAGGACTGATTGATAGAGCTTTAAACTAGATTGGAAGGGGGATAGAGACAAAACCAGGCCAGTTAATGACAAGCAGTGGGACAGCACGCCGAAGTTTGAGAGACTGCGTGCTAGTGAGATCCTTCAGACTGCCCCACAAGGTGATGGGTACATTAAACTGCATTTTAAATTTTTCTACACCAATGTGCACAGCATGAGGAACAAGCAAGAGGAGCTAGAAGCCTTGGCCTAGTCCCAGAGATACGACATCATTGGCATAAGTGAAACCTGGTGGGACGAGTCCTGTGACTGGTGTGCCATGATGGATGGTTACAGGCTTTTCAGGAGGGATAGGCAGGGGCGGGGGGGGGGGGGGGGGGGGTAACAGAGGGGCTAGAATGTATGGAGCTTGCAGTCGGTGATGGCACAGTTGAGAGAGAGCCTCTGGGTAAGGATAAAGGGATGGACAAATAAAGCAGATGTTGTTGTGGGAGTCTACTATAGGCCACCCAGCCAGGATGATGACACTGATGAATTATTCTTTAAGGAACTAAGGGATACCTCTAAATCATCCACCACTGTCCTTACGGGGGACTTCCACTTGCCAGATGTCAACTGGGAATACCACACAGCTGGTACAAACAGGTCCAGAAGGCTCCTAAACCATCTGGACGACAACTTCTTGGTGCGGGTATTAAGGGACCCGATGAGGAAAGGTGCCCTTCTTGATTTGTTGCCAGTTAACACAGAGGGGCTCGTGGGTGAAGTGGTGATTGGTGACTGCCTTGGCCACAGCAACCACAAAGCAGTCAAGTTTAAAAACTGTGGGGACAGGAGGAAAACTGCCAACAAAACCTCAACTCTGGATATGAGGAGAGCAGATCTCAGGCTGCTCAGGGAACTGCTTAGTGAGGTCCCCATGGAAAGAGCTGTTGAAGGTGGTCCATCAGTGCTGGTCACTTTTTAAGTACCACCTCCTAAGAGCACAAGAGCAGGCAATTCCAAAACGTCATAAGTCAAGCAGGTGAGGCAGAAGGCCGGCTTGGCTGAGCAGGAATCTTCTTCCAGAGCTGAGGCAAAAAAAGAAAGTATATGGCCAGTGGAAGCAAGGTCAGCCGACATGGGAGGACTACAGAGATGCTGTTCGCCACTGTAGGGAGGAAATTTGTGCAGCCAAAGCTCAATTAGAGTTGAAGCTGGCCAGTATTGTGGGGGACAATAAAAAGGGGGGTTTTAAATATTTTAAGAGTGAAAGGCAGGTGGGAAATAACATTGGCCTGTTACTCGTTGAGCATGGTCACCTCACAAACAGGGACATAGACAAGGCAGAGGCATTCAGTGCTTTCTTTGCCTCAGTCTTCAACACCGATGATGGGCTCTGGGACACCCAGAGCCCTGGGCTAGAGAACCATGATTGTGAGAATGATAAACTCTCAATCAACTCCAATCTTGTGTGGGATTTGCTATTCCAACTGGATCCCTATAAATCTGTGGGGCCTGATGGGGTTCATCCAAGGGTACTTAAGGAGCTGGCTGATGTCATAGCAAGACCTCTCTCAACGATTTTTCAACGCTCCTGGGAATCTGGAGATGTCCCAGTTGACTG
>NW_009604384.1:0-450 GCF_000690535.1 Cariama cristata | reverse complement strand
CTAAAGCAAGTTGTGAAGGAGAAAACGTAAATTAGAAAACTAGCCAATGTCAAGAGAAAGATAGAACAGAATGATTCACTGTGAGGTTCTGATAACAAAGTATCTATGTAAGCCTCTATTTTCTATGCATGCCCAAGAAACTGCCAACTGGAAGAGTTCAGCAAAAGGCCCAGTGATGAAGACTATGAAAAAACCCACCGGAGGAAGTAAACGACCACCAGAGACACTGTAATACCCACAAAAGGACACTGGATGGCAGCACAACCGCCAGATAATTAGCTAATGTATATGTAATTAGTTCTAAGGAAAGGTGTGCTATATGTTAATAATTTCTTTGTCTATGAAATTAATATGCAACACTCGTGTAAATATAAATGACACCAGGACAACCGGTCGTTTGGAGCACTTATGATGGAGAATACCCAGTGCGACCCCAGCGCTGTTAATAAA
>NW_009604383.1:30965-39359 GCF_000690535.1 Cariama cristata | reverse complement strand
GGCCCCAACGTACCCCTGCCTCCGCAGCTGATAAATGGGCACGACAGCCATGGCAAAAAAAAACGGATGCGGAGCTTTTTCTGGAAAACTATCCCTGAAGAACAGGTCCGCGGTAAAACCAATATCTGGACGATTGCTGCCAGACCGCAGTATCAGATTGATACAAAGACAATCGAGGAACTTTTTGGGCAGCAGGAAGAAACCAAGCCCCAGGACCTCCGAAGTCGATCTTTAAAGTCTTCGTTTAAAGAGACCAAAGAGGAGGTAAGGCTTGAAGTAAAACCTCTCTTTTACTTAATGCTGTAGGAATTGGTGTGAATTCTGACTCGCCTTTGTCTCCTCCTCCATCCTGTTTCATCCTTACGGCAAATTTGTCTTGATTTGAAGGAGAAGGGAACCATGGGGCGGATAAACTCTTTGTTCTTAGTGGCACACATTTGTTTTTCAAAGAGCTAACACTGGTTTATCATTTTAACTTGGTAAGTGCTGTGATTTGATCACCTGCTAAAATAAATAAAAATAAGTGGGGGGATCTGAAGACATTCATGTTTACTCACATTGGATAGCCCTTGAGTTTTCGGTGTGAAACACAGGTGTATTGTAACTTTTCTCTTCAGCTCTTCCACTATGTCTGTTGTGCAAACAAAATGTTCTGCATGCGAACAGGAGAGAAGAGAATCCTGTTGCAAGGGTTAATGCTGTATATACATACGCTTGATGTCCTAGAGACATCAGGAAGGGAAGTACCAGTATGACAGCGAGGAAATAAAGCGTAATATAGTGATTAAGGGAGTTTTTTATTTTCTTGAGATAATTTTGAATGTTCAACCTCCATAAATGTTGCTTTCCTACTAATGAAAACTGTATTTCGTCTACCCTGCTTTTTCTGGACACTAAAATAACCACCTGAGAAGGTCTGAAGTGAAGATTGTTACTGGTTTCTGTTCTGGTCGTGAGATGGTATATACAGAGCACTTTCAGGTTCAGACACTCTGGTGAACTGCTAAGTAGCTTTTCTAGTTCTTAAATCCTGATTTAGAGTCAGCCTCTTCGTGAAGCCTGAATTGAATTGTCTCAAGTGATCTTTCTGTGGAGTAATTGGAGGGTTGAGATGCAGATTTAATCACCGGTGTGTGTCTACGTACACCTTAGCTTGGAAAGAAAATGCAGAGGGCAGGGGGTTAAGAGATGTAACGACATACCAGTATTTAGTGAGAAAAGAGGGACTTGATGGTATCTTGCAGGATTCAGCTAATGTCAAAATAAGACCAGCAGGGACAAGGTGAGAAACCATTGTACTGATGGTGTGCGTGTTGTACATAGACTAAAATAAGGGGTTTAAAAGAGGCACGTGTGTTGCAGACTCTGAAACCCTGGCATCGGGAAGGAGTAATTGGGGCCATCGTCAGAGGTAGTCATTAACCCCTGGGCTGTTCTCAGGCTGTGCTCATCTTCGAACCAGGATCGCAGTGAGTGGACTCCCTGTGCGGCGCACAGGCGTACACAGCTCTGGCCCCGGCTGTTTCCCCTTTCAGGACTGCCGTCTGTTGAAGATCTAGTTAGAGCAGAGATGATGATAAGTTTCATAAAGTGCATGTGGCCCCTAGCGTACAGTAGCTGGGGCGGAGGAAACGCCAGCGTGCTCCAGAATGCACGCGTTTTCATGTACAGCTTGAAACTCAGGGCATCCTGGGGAGGTTAAGAGCAGCATTACAGATTAAAATTACAGGGCTGCAAAACTAGGGTTTCTCCAAAATACAGTGCCTTGGAAGCAAAAACCTGCCTTGCTACAAGTTAATGTTTTTTTTGCATCTGTCTGGAGCTGATACGACGGTCCAGTGCCTGTCCAGCCCGGTTCGGGGCTCCCACCGTGCCCTTGCACGTGGCAGGCGGTGAGGCAACAGGACTTGCCTCTGAGTTACGCTGCTTCAGCGACAATGTTGTCAGCTCTGTTGCTAAGCCTTGTCAAGCATGCCACAGCAGTGTGTCAGACAGTGATGAGCAATTTCTTGTGTGTTAATGGACTTTGCAGTCCTAGCTGCTTAGCAAGGAGGGAAGGAGATAATCCCGAACAACTCTGTGTTATTGAAGTGCGGAAGCACGGATGTGCATCAGCTCGCATGCTTAGCGTTACTACAGGCATCATCCAGCAGGAGTATGGAGATTTGAGGCATAGGCAATGTTTGTGATTTCCGTCATTGGTGCTGTCAGCTGCTGCTCGCTTTGACGTACGATGGTTATCTGCAGTCCCCTGTAGTAAAACCTATGGAGGCTGGAAGGAGCTGGGGGCAGGCTGAGGCACAGAGCATCCCTGTGACCTTGAGAGCGCGCCTGCGTGGGGCTGAGCACGCTGTCGTTCTCTTCCTGGCTGCATCGCTGGCCTGGCAGGGGAAGGTGGGTGAGACGTTCTGTGTTTCGGTACTTCTGTTCCTTCTGTATAAAACACAATTGATTTTAGAAAGTGCTTTATGGTCTAGCAGTGAAAAATGTTCTTTGAAGTTTAAATAGTGGAATTAGTCTAGTTGGCATAGTATGTCAACAAAGAGTTTTCAAGGTAACTTCAAGTGCATAAATTCCAGGTATCGCTTAGATCCAAATCCAAAAAAACCAGCATGTGTCCAAAGGACGTGCACGGCCGGAGAGCCTGCTCTTTCGGCTCGGTGGGGTTCCCCCCGGTGCAGCGGTGACGAGTGACTCCTCAGCCAGCGGTGAGGGCACTGCCCAGAGGGACGGGGCACAGCGGTTTCACACCTTCGCCAGAGATCGCCCTTGAGGATGAAATCATGAGCAGTTTTGGGGAAAGCTCTCTCTTCACGCAGGAGCTTACAATACTGCATGTCCTTTTAGTTCCTCACTCACCAGAGGTGTATAAAGGGAATTTAGATGCCCAACTCAGGTTATTGAATCCCAATTCTGGAGGCTTAGCACTAAACATCATCATTATAACAGAAGTTCCTTTTGAGATTTGAGTCAGGCTCCTACAACAAGCTTTTTCCTTTTTGTAAACAATCCCTACCAAACCCTTAGGAGATTAATTAACATGTTTCCTTGACAAGGCTTAATTTGCCCTATGGTTTCATGTAATTTGAGCCTCTGAAAAGTAGGGGGTGTAGAGTTAGGTTTACACACGGGTTTACTTTCCCCATCCTTCGTGGTGTCACCGTGTGGTACAGGATCCACCGAGCGAGGCGACGGCTCTGCTGGCAGCGGAGCGGGCAGAGCGGCTCTTGCTCTCTCCTTGGAGCTGTCCCCCTCCCGTCCCTCACCTCCCCTCTCCGTGCACCGGCCCCGGCAGACATGGGACCCTCTGTAAACAGATTTAAGTTAAGTAGCTCAGCGGAATGCTGTTGGGGTTTTCTGTTTGTTTTCTACTGGAGTAGTTTTCTGCTATTTTTGTGAGTTTTGACGGCTTGCGAAAGGGTGCGGTGAATGCCAGAGCCCGTGCAAGGGGCTGGTGAGAGGAGGAGAGCGCAGGAAGATGGAAGGGGCGAAGAGAGTGTCTCTCCTCCCCTCTCCTAGCTGTGCCCTCTCCCTGTTTTCCCTGGGCTGGCTCTGATGCTCATTCCACCTTCTGGAGAGCTGATTCAACCTGTTAATCCAACGCGGCAAACAACCGATGGGGTGAGTACCAGTGCCTGCCTGAGGGAAGGAGCGGGCTGGGAACGTGACGAGGGAGGACGAGGTGGCGCGGGACAGCCCTGTGGTAAGATGCTAGGTTCGCTCTGCCGCACGGTGGAAGCGCATCTTTCCTCAGCCGCTGCAGGCCGTGCGGGCGGCTCGGAGAACAGGGGCCGAAATACCCAACCCCACAGTGGTGGTTAGCGTGTTGTCAAGTGGAAGCTGAAGCCGGACGTTGTCTGGATCCTTCCTTACCTCCCGCCTTTTTCTTCCACGCCTGCTGTAATTTGTAAGCTGCATCCCGCCATGTGAAACCCCACTGTTCTTCTCCAAAGAGTACATACAGTGTTTTACTTTCGCTAATCTGTCATAAATCCACTTTGTCACGTTCCTGTTCCTCATTGACAATCTCATGGCAAGAAACTCCTGTTGCATTTCTGCAGTCCCTGCAAGGTCAGTATTGATGTGGGGCTTTTTGTGTCTCCCAAGAACATTCCTCTGAGTCTTCGGTGTTGATTACAAATCTGTGTCAGGGTTCAGGAGTAGATTACCTGTTACCATCACCACAACTTCACCGTGGTACTCAAGCTAATTTCCCCCTTCCCTTAATATATCTAAACCAGTGACTATTTCAGTGCTGTATTAACATTTGTCAAACCGATGCTGTTATTAGCCCGCGTGATCTGTGCCTGCTGCAGATTTCAGAAATACGCTGAGTGGAACGCTGTGGTGATGAGAAGCAGATTCATGAGTGGATGGGCTGCCCTTGCGTCGAAGATTGCACTGTTTATGGAGGAGAGGTGTCAAGTGTGTGAGGGGGTGACACTTGCGCTGGCTGGCAAAGGGCAGGTGCTGAGAGGGTGAGAAATATCTGAGAGAACTGTAGTGATTCAAGAGTGGGAGAAACAAAAATCTAACAGTTCTCTCTGGCAGGAGAAGTTGAAGCAGATGAGAATGGAGAAAGCTCTCCTGAATTTATCTAAAGTAAATCATAAGAAACCATAGGAGAGTTTTCTTTGGTATAGGGAATCCCAGTGAGACTAGGAAAGTCTGTTCTCAATTCTTAATTACAGCCCAGCGTAACTTTTTGAGTCAGGAGGTCCAAGACTGCTACTGGCAGACAGAGCTTTAAAATCGCTTTCGGTGGCAAACAGAGATTTGGAAGATGCTGTGCTGGCACCAGTGCTGAAGATGTGTCTGAATAGAAGATAAGAGCAGACTGAGCAGATTTTATAAAAAACTGGGATAATGTTTGAAGGGTAAAAAGCAGCAGCCTGGTAGGAAGTCATACGCAGACAGCTTTCTGCAAGGACAAAATCGAATGAAAGCTCGGTGGGGAAGAGTAGACATTGCGAACAGATGTTAAGGCTAAGATTATGAATCTAATAGGCAACTGAACGTGGGATGGAAGATACCATATTTGTGTGCAAGGAGTAGGAACCTGTATTTACGGAGCATCTGCCAGGCTCCCCTTTTCTCCTCCTCACACTCCCATCTGGAAACTTCTTGAAGGTAGTTAAATAATGTCAGCTTTTTCAAACACTTTTGCTAATCTTGAAGTGGACACCAAGCAAAGAGTGACCAAAAACTGAGCCATTTGTTTTGATGGTGCACTTGAACAAGAAATGAGAGAAAAAATAAGAGTACAGTCATATACAGAGCAAGAGGTATGTATCAAATCCTTGTACTTAAGAACAGCTGGGACATTTTTATGTTGTGCTGATAAGGCAAGTGCAGCTGTATATGTTGCCATCTCTTTTTTTTTTTTCTTCCAGGGAAGATGTTAAAAAATTCTCTCGTTTTGTTTGAGGTTGTACTGTAAATTTGAGTTGTGCCATGGAAGGCAAAGGTTTACCCAGCTGATGGTCAGCCTTACTGTACCAGTTACCGACTGTGACTGAAAATAGTATGTACAGAAGGTTAACTGTGAATATGCTTTAAAAATCCCAACAAACCAGAAGCCAGATCATGACGGCAAAGCTTATAGGCTTAAACTAGTACAGAGAAATCGGAAAATTAGGAGTGGCCAGAGCAGTTGGAGACTGGAGCGGCAGTTTGAGAGGTCAGTGAGAGGTCCCTGCAGTAAAACGTTTGAAAAAGATTAGATACCGTGGGGGGAGAGACGGCTGAACCTGTCCTGTGTTAAGGGGCTTTCCCTTAATGATCTGTTGGGGGCCTTTCAACTCCTCAGATAACAGGGGAATAAACCACAATCTGTCCTCTTATCTTTGCGTATGCTAAAACTGAAGGGCTTCAGGCTTGCAGTCATCTAATTAGAACTAATACACTGGTGTTTCCAGTGTTTTCTAGTCTTTGTTGGGTTTGGAAGAGAGGGAGTTCCAAAATTTCAGAACACTTTTTGGATCGCTCTTTTCAGCAGATGAGGAGGCTGTCTCCTGGGCGTACGTTGAGGATAGCACATTAATCATACCAGTATTTTCACCATCGCCAGCTGACTGCAGGCTAATTCAATTTCATGACAATGCCAACATGGCATTTATATACGTATTTCTAATTCATGTGCTGTCACAGAGCTCAACGCACCTTTCCAGTTGTCGAAACCTCAAACATCGTGTGAGTCCAACAGCAGTCCTGAACATCGGAGTGTACCGAGTTGTTCTGCTGTAGCAGTCGGGTGGCACTGTTAGTGCGAAACAATTCTCCGGTCCTTGTAAATCTTGTGACTTTTGTAGCTGTTATCACCAAAACAGCTGCGGTAAAATTTTAACCTTAAGGACACGATTTGCTAAAACAGGGCAAACGTCTCAGGCTTGAACTTGTATGCTGTTACAGGAAGAAAAACTAGTATAAAAAGAATTAACTGTCTTATTTAGAATTTTTTTTTAAAACAAATTAGGCAAAAAAAATTAATTTTTTTTTTCTTCTCTGCTTAATCCCCAGAATTGTACACATAAGATGATACAGCAAATCAACTTTAGAATATGAAGTGGGGGAGACTATTATTTTATTGTGGTTTTCTGTTTGCTTCTAGGTAAAGCAAACAGATTTGAGCCTTATCTGTCTCAGGTTTTGATTCAAGATTGACTGACTTATCTTTCCGTGGATCAGCATGGCTGTTAGTTCGTATGACTGAAATCAGTAGTGTGTGCTGACCCCTGCTTCGAAAGCCCATCCTCATATTTGTTACAAAACCTCTGAAATACGTGGGTTTTGAAGTGTGATTCTCACTAAGTGTGGGGCCTTCAGATGCAGTACCAGGTATTACTTAATAAGCGACGTTTTGCAGGTGCAGCATTACAAAATAAGCAAGAAGAATGTTTTTACTTTGTAATGAAATACAACTTACCTTGATTCCTTCCTTCTCTGACTGTTGCTATGTGGTTTTTTTTTCCTTCACTTGGAAAAAGGTGTCGTGGGTGTGCTGTGTATTTCCCTGGTAACGAGTAGCTCTGTAATACATGACCTTTGCTGTTAAGAAGCGACTCTGTATTCATTTGGCCCGTGATTTGGTGGCAACTGCAAACAATTATCTGTAGCAGCTTATGAAATGGTATCTGCATTGTATGCTCCTTTCTTAGATATTGGTAGATTAATCTCTCTTGCTTTCTCTCTCAGGTTTCCATTTTGGATGCAAAAAGAAGTATGAACATTGGGATATTTCTCAAACAATTCAAAAAGTAAGACTTGATTTTTCCATGCAGCTAGCGCCAGCTATAGATGTGTGAAATTCTTTGTAGTTCTCAGCAGATGTATTGTATGTTGTGCTCTTTTTCTTGTGGAGTTTACGGTTCTATACAGGTTCGTCAGAAGTAACTACATTTCATAATTTGTTTTTTAATATGTTTCATTTTGAGTACCAGTGTGACGTAGCACCAAACGTTTAGAGTTTGCTACAGTTAACCAGTTGAAGTGAGTTTTGAGGTATAGTTAAGGGAAGCCCTTATATCTCATGTAATACTGCATGAGAGCTGCTTTTCAGTGGCTTCCTTTCTTTATAAAGAATTAATAGAAAGGGGTGAGGTGAGGAATTTTTTTCAAGAGCAAGCTGTTTCAATGCTATCTTTATTCACTGACAATGTTGCCCTTCAGTACAGGCATCACTGAAAGTGGTGTTAGAACAATGCTGCTGTGGACACTGATACATAACCTCATTGTAATTCCTTTGAGTAGCCCAGGCATCGTTTTTTTTCAATTTGTGTAACTGTTCACCCTGCAAGTGTTAGAAATGTGTATGCTCAATTGTTTTTTCAAGGTCTGCTGAATCCATCATTGAAGATATTTATAATGGAAGAAGTGAGCCCTATGGTTCTGAACTGCTGCATGAATTTCTTAAATTATTACCAGAAGCAGAGGAGGTAAATAATGGTTTTACATGGAACTTATTTTTTTGTACAGTTCTACTGCCTGGGATTCCAACATGAAGCTCTGTGAAAGAGGAATCCTAAAGGCTTCCTGAGGCCAGGGGATAGGAAACCACTGAGTGCAAAGGTTTAATCTTCATTTGACATGTGGTATTGAGGTCGCATCGTAGTCATTCCCTTCGCATCAAGTAATTTCACCTACTTTTAAGGTGCTTCTTAGTGAAAGTAGTGATAAAGTACTTTTGTTTCTCTGATGTCCCTTATGATGTCCCTTTTGTCCCATAAACATTTTAGCAAGACCTGGAACCCTCCTGTGTGCAGATAACTCTGCTCTGGGTGGGTCAGAAAACTCAGAATCAAAGTATATCTTAGTGCAAACAAATTAAGTTTCCCTTCTTTGGCACCTGCCTCATGCTTTCCCATTGCAGTGCCTGCGAGTTGAATATTAGTAGCC
>NW_009604383.1:1058-30934 GCF_000690535.1 Cariama cristata | reverse complement strand
CTTTCCCTTCTGGTTTGCTGCTTGCCTGGTGCACCTGGGGCTCTGCCTGCTCCTGGGCCCGCATGAATGGGTTCCAACAGGGCAGAAAGTCTGCTCTGCTGTGCAGCACCCATAGAGTTTGCTAGCACGGCTTAGTGCGCCAAAGGAGACACGTTAGAAGGCACAGAATTACCAGGAGCACCTTCTGCAATGTCCCCGTGCTCACCATATGACCAACATGCAAGTGCTGCTTTCTCCCTTCCCGGTCCCAACCTTCAAGTCCGTTTAGTTGATTAAAGAGGTGAAGCTTCACCGAGGGAGCTGGGAGCCCTGCTCAATGATGCACAGTTCCTTGCCTGCTCATGTATTCGCACTGACCCATTTGTATGTACTGGAGAGAAACTTATACTACAAACTTGACAAAGTTAGCATTAGAATTGCTTGAGTGCTTCACATCAAAGTGATGGCTGAAACCTGGGAAATGGCTAGTTAACATCCACATACAGATCAGCCTCAACTCACATGCTTTACCACTTCAAGGTCATACTGTCAAAGCATTCTGCTTCCTCTCTGCAGCAGCAAATCTCAGATCCAGTCAACAGCAAAACACGTCTTATTTTGCTGTCAAATATATAACCCTAAATTGGACTGCTTTGGCAGGGAATCTTGTAAGAACTGTGTTATGTTATTATATTTGATTAATACATTTTTTAGAGTTGGGGGATATCAACAAGTTGAAATGTAAATAATGTGAAAAAGAGGTGACAGTAGTTCTGGGAGCTCAAAACTATTCCTCCTTCCCTCTTTGTTTGAATTTCAGTACATAGTCCTGTATTTAAACAGCATTTATCTCCTTCCTCTGAGAGTCAGACAGAGGAACAGTGAAGTACTAACTTAAAAGAAAGTGGCTCCTAGTTAACTTGGTGTATATTCAGCAAATTAGACTGAACGGTATTTTTTCTCCTTCTTTCTGGTTTAGATCTTGGTTGTTGTTTTACAAGTAGAAAATCTTTCCAATAGTGTACTCCTATGTAACATAAATGTAACTGAGCTAGAATTGTAATATAAGTTCTTGAGTTTTACCAGGATTTTGTCTGCAATACTCAGCTAGATGCTTTAAATATCCAGTCGATGCTGCTAAGAGTGAAAAGATATATTTATTTCCGAGTAGACGATTTGACAACAGGCCTGCTCCTCTAGAGTGGGGCCAGAGCACTTCAGAAGTGCTTTTAAGGAGGTGCTTGAGAAATTAATAGAAGATATTTTTATGGCACAGGGGAGTATTTGAAATTAAGGGGCATTAGACATTAGATGTGTTGCTGTCCCAAAGGAAGGCTGGAAAGAGGCTTGTTCCTGGCGTGCAGGTATTTGTATGTATTGAATTAGTTCCGTGCTTCAGAGATCTCGTTGCTCACCATCAGGAAGAGGAAAGACCCCTTTTCCCGTTTTTATTCTCCCCATAATTGTTTAACTTGTTTGGAGTTTTCCCCATGAGAGCTGGGGTGGCGGGCAGGACGGGAAGAAGATCCTGAGCGTGAGGGAAGTATGGAAAAAAAGTTTCAGTGCCTTCACGTCCTCATGCTTCAAGTGTTCAAAGAGTAAGTGGGTCCAATAACTCGTTTACTACCGTGGCTCCTAAAATTTTAGTGTAGTCAGTTAAAAAACTCATTCCCTTTAGGAACCTCAGAGCTTTTGTTGTTCGTCTTTCTCAGCATTTTTTCCCCTAAATGTGTGTTCATTGTTCTCCTTGTATGTCCCCTTCTTTTTTGTTATTGTCTGCCTCCTAGTTTGAGCACCTGTCTCCCGGATAGTGATTCACCGTTTGCTAAGGGGAAGCCATCAGAACTATACAGTCCCTCTCCACATACAAAACATACAAATAATCCAAAATCACTAGGGATACCAGATGAAGTGGTGTTATTTTCTCTGCTGTTCCCTATTCTGTTTAACAGTCCCTGATTTCTTTTTGATCTGGTTGTCGTATCACATGAGATAGCTTTGGTGAGCTGTCATCACATTGGCCTGTCCCCGCAGAATGTTGCACCTGTCCTCAGCAAGGGTTCCCTGGGATTACCCTTAGGTACTTCCCATTCTCCTGAAGACCTGCTTTGTTGTTGTAGGGGTTGAGAACTACTCTGAGCAGAGACGTAAGCAGTCAGATCCTAAAAGGTTAGTTGTTACTCAATTACCAGTGCTAACTCTCTTGGTGTAACCATGGGTGGGCTTCTGCAGTTCCTCTTTGTATACTCTTCAGCAGCTCAGGTATTTACAGTCACATTTCCCAGTAGCACAGTTGTCTTGCAGGTTGGAATGAGAGCCACGTAACCCTGCCAGGCATGTGCTCCACCCCAGTAACTGTGTTTGGAGATGTCCTCTACCTTTTCTTTTATATGGTACCATAAATCCTTAGTCTGTAAAAGTGAAAGGAGGGAGAGAACACCACCATTCCTGGTCATAGCTGTAGAAAGGGCAACTCTGGACCGTCACATTTCTTCTGTTTTTTACCAACAACATTTACCGTTTATCTAGTGTGAATAAACACTGGCTTTATACGCCAATCTTATCTTATCTAGAAGTGTTGTGATATATAGTGACATTACCTGAATGCTCCCGGGTCACCAGTTTGACGTATGTGACATACTTTACATCATTTCAGTCCATATTATCTCAGGCACCTCATGGACGTTCCAGCATCTTTGCGATGAAACAGCTTTTTGACAAGGAGGCTAAGTACTCAGGCTAACAAATACATTTAACATCTGTTGTCTTTGAAATTATTCCTTTGTTTTTGCAGTGTTGTAATGTGGCAACTCTCTTTACTTGCAGAAATAGGCATCAGCACTAGTAATTTTCTGTTTTCTGTGAAAAATCCCAACAACTTTCGGAGCTGTTGGGATTTTTGTGTATAAATGGCAAATACTGGCTCTTTTCTGGATGTTTTTGTCAAACCGAATAACACCATTATTGAAATATTGGCACTGCTGTCAAGTCTTTTGTCCAACTGAAAATGTTTGGGTATTTTCAAGTGTTCAGTTTGAAAAACTTGACCAGTTCTTGAAGCTGGCAAACCTGGAGCCTGCTGCAAGGTTCCGCTCGGTGTTTTGTTTAGGGCTGTGGGTGCGGCACCAGCCTAGCCATCATACTCTAGTTAAAAAAACAACCAAACAAACAAAAAAACAAACAAGAAAAGGTATAAAAGTTCTCAAAACATTAACATGTAAGAGAAGATCACTGATTTTGTGCAAGCCTTGTTAGAAGTCCTGCTGTTTGTGCCTTACTGTGGTTAGCAGTTTTGTAAGAGGAAGAAATGCCTGTTTGGAATCTCCTCTGCTTCATCCCTTTTGCAGCTTGTGTTTTTTCCCATAAAGCCTTTGTCTTGACTCGAGAATGGCCTTCTCTGCTGTATCACTTCTAAAAAGATTCCTAGCTGTTTCTTAAGGATATCCTGTTAAAATGGCTGACAGCTGTCATTTACTGGCATCCTGAGGAAAGCAGAGGAGAAGGTTTTAGCTGCTTTTATGTGCATATCATTGCACTCTTCAGCAGGCCCAGACTGGTACAAGTTGAGAGTCCAGTGTTTAACAAGCTAGAATAGCCAGAATTTGTACTTTAAATATATACAGAAGAGAGCGTATCATACTGCTAATCAGCTCACCCACACACATGCACGCCCAGGTTATCAACACAGTGTCTTACCTTCCTTTGTAATGTCTCCAGCCTGTCCTTTTCTCGTATACTCTGTTTTAAAACCCTAGTCATCTGTCACCCGCTTTACTGGAATTGTTTCTGTCTGTCAGCTCTACCCTTTCAAACCATGTTTGTGTAGTTAACTGCCCCCTCCTTTCCGCAGCCAGTGTTGCATATGGCTGACCAGCCTTCATAACTTTTCATCTCCTGCCTCCTTTCTCGCCCCTTACGATAGCTGCAGGTTTTTCTCCTTTTTATCCTTTGCTGATAGAGGTTTGCCGCTGCGCAGGCGCGTGCCCCGTGGTGCCTCCCCACCTAATACATCAGCTGCTTTCCCACCCGCCCTTGAAGTTGGATTCCACTGTGATGCCTTTGGGGGTTTTGGTGTTTTTAACTCTGTTTTTGTTCAGTGCCCTGAATGTTTGCAGTGGTATGGAAATAGGAAAAAAAAACAAACAAACAAAAAAAAACAACCCAAAAAAACAACAAACAGAGGAAATATTTACTCCTCTGGACTATTACACTTGGCTTTACTTATTTATTTGTAACATGGGGAATATTTGACTGATTTGATCAGAATGCGGGGAAATACTTAGTTATAGGCATATATATGTGCGTACTGATGTATACTCTTCTTCAAAGATCCTGCATAGGTGTCCAACATACCTGTTTTATGCCATAAAGTAAAATCCCACTGGTAGTAAATAATTGCTACTGGTAGGTCAAAAATGACTGAAAACTTGAATGGCAGGTTTTTTGCAGCCGCTTTCCTGTCTGTGGGGAATAATGCGATACTTGCAATAGGCATATCTGCTCCAATTGTTCACAAATCAAATCAAAGACCAGGCTTTCTCTGTTTCATAACTGTTTTTAAAATGAAGCAAATTACATAAGTGAGAATCTTCTGTATCTGAAATCTGATTTAGTGTGCACGGACAGTGCAAATGCATATTCCATATACGAATATGAAAAATTAAATTAGTAGCTCTGCACCCAATTTGAGTAGTACAGAATGGAGCATACAATGTAATTATGCCCTCTTGCATGTATACATTTACACTGCCATATCTTGGTATGTGGCTGCATACTGCTGCGGAAGACGTTTGTTTTGCTTGAAGAGAGGAGGTCAAGGCCAGAACTGATAGCATTATTTGTTGTGATTTTAAAATAAACCACATTTTTTTAGCCCTTTTGTGTGCTCAGACTAATTATAAACCTATCTACTATATCTGTTAACACGATTAATAGTGAACGTTGTTGTCAATCCCCATAGTTTCTTTGCAATTCTGGCTGCATTTGGTTTGCGTTTGACCTCCACTTCTAGGAGCCATCAGAGCATCTTTAGGAAGGCTTGGACAACATGGCTGCAGAGAGAAGAGACCGATCCCGCTGGCTTTTGAGTAGCCTCCCTTGGAACGTGTAGGGGCAGCCATCCAAAATGTTTCAGCAATTTTTAGTGTTGGGATTTTGAAACAGTTCTTTTAAGTTTATAGGTAGTGTCACTTAAGTAACTTTTTTTTTTCATTGTTCTGCTTCACGGTGACATAACTGGTCTTTTTCAGTAATGAAAGTTGTAATAAAGAGGGAACACAGAATAAATTGTTGTCCTAACTTTACCTTAGCTATTCCCCAGACTATTTACTGTTTTAAGGCCAGGTTAACAGAGGATTTAGTCTCCACACCTGTGGACCACCAGGGTATGCTGTGCTGAGCTCCAGGATGCAAAGGACCTTCCAACTCTTTTGTGTTTCTGTTCTGTCTGTTTGTGGAATGGGTCACTATCCTCCACCTTGCTTGGGTTTTGGGCTTGTCAGGTGAGCTTCTTTGCTGCTTCTTACAAAGGAGTGTTGGACGTCTAAGGCAAAGACAGTGGGGGTTAGGGTGGCTGATGTGGGCTGGAAAAAGTGTACCCAGGCGGTGAGCACGTCTTTGTTTTAAGCCTGATCACACAGATTGTCTCTTGGGTTGACTACTGCCCAAAGTTTTCTGCATTGTGACCTTCCCACCCCACCCTACCCATCAGAAGGCACTCTCACCAATGTCTTCTGTTGTGTATGTATAGGAACGTTCCTGCTCTGCATTAAGTCTAGGATTTAGTACTCCCTTGTACCACTCCAGGCATTTTTCCTAGTATACTAGGGTAGAAAAAAGAGGATTTCATCAGTGTTTGTAAAATTAACATTCCACATAGGTAATATTGATTGCTACTTACTGTCAAAAGTATATTTAACTGTAGTACGGGTAGCATGAATAAGTTAATACTCCTGTGAGTATCTCAGGATCTCTTGTTGTTCACTTCTTGTGCATTTAAATTATAAAATTGCATCTTCCTATAATTGTCTGTGGTTTATATGATCTTGATTGTGGTGATCTGGCGTGGGTTTTTTGGTGGGATGCTTTTCTTCTTTCCTCCCCTCACCCCAAATCTGAATGCCTGTATCCTTTTCAGGCAAACTTTGATATTTGCAACATACTAAAATGAGATTGGAAAATTTGCCATTGTAGTTGTTAAGGTGGCAGACCAATATTTTTTGGAAGCTAGGTTAAAGAACACCTGCAAAGACTCACTGAGATAGTAGATGTCTCCCACTCCCCACTTCATGATGTAGGAAAAAGTGTTTATTTTGGTTTTGTTTCTTGCTCATTTAACACCTTAGAAATACCAGGAATGTCAAGTCTGGTCTTTCCTGTTTTTTGTTGGCAGACTTCTTGACTGACTTTGTAAATTAGGAGTTTTCTCAGGCCTCAAAAAAAATGGGTATGCTGTTTATCTTTAGAAAGAGCTCGTGTCTGATTGTTTTGAGGTAAATGGGGGGCAGTCGTGTTAGGAAATGGAGTTAGATGGCCTGAATAAAAATTGCTCTTTGATTAGAATTCCCTTTCTCAGTCATAAGTTTTTGTTGTTTTTTTAATTTGATTTTTTTTTAATTATTATTATTTGAAAAGGAAGTTTTTTTCTATTCCGGGTTTAATTTGTAATTTTTGTTTTCTCTTTGTTAATGTGCTCTCAACATTTCTATTTTTTTATGATGTGGAAAAAGAATGGCAGTAAAGCAGAACAAAGCTGTTAAAAGAATGCTTTTCTTCTGCTAGTCCAGAATTTATTTGAAATCCCTGATGTAGCATAGCGTATGTTGTCTTCCACTACAAATCAGCTACTTTTTTACAGTGAAAGCAGAAAAATAACTTAAGTGATTAATTTGGAGCTGATACTTTAAAAATCCTGTGGATATCTCGCTAAATCGTGGCAACCTGGTAACTGTTGTTGCCCCGATGTAGCGTGCCTCTCTCCAGAATAGCTTAATTTGCTTTCCAAAACTGAAGACCATCTGTGTAAGTGTGGTTGTGAATGAATTTAAGTGTAATGTTATAAAGGAAGGATGATGGGCTGGTGCGTACATCAGTGGAAATGTACAACTGATACTGGGTGGGAACTTGTTGGTTGAATGAAGAAATGGTGTAATTGAGAGTGAGCTCTGCTTTTGGACACAGTTGCTGTGTTGGAAGATGTGGAAGAAATTCCAGTTACACTTAAACATATGTGCATGTATTTTCCAGTTCTTCTGTATAAACAAATAGTAAGTATGTGGGCAGATCAGTGCCATACAGATTATGCAAATGTATGGATTTTGGTGGAGCTGGGAAGGAAGAATGACAAAATTAATGCAGTGATATTTCCTTTGCATGTAAATGGTGTTCTCAAAGCACTGACAACAAATAACTTAAAATGCAAGATTGCATTCATCTTTAAAATATTTTATATGAATGAAAAAAAAAAAACCACGAACTCAAGAGTACGAAGATTAAGAGCATTAAAATGAAAACTTAAGCGAGTTTTAGACGAAATGGTTGAAGAAAGTATCGGGGGAAAAAACCCATAACTTAACCCTAGCTGCATTGTGCCAAAGAGATCTAGGCAGTCCTATGCTGGAAATGCTGAACACAGTTAACTTTAAGCTATGCCCAAGTGTATATCATGGTTGTTGAAGAGTTGAGGGTCATTTTTGAGATCATCACTTGAGCAGCCATTTCCTGGGCAAACAGCTAGAGAACAGCCAAGGGACCAGTTGGAAAGAAAAAGGCCAGTTCTTCTGGGGAAAATGGAACAGCAGTGTCCTAAACATAGTGATGAGAGCAATCTTTGATCAGAAATCAAAAAGATTGAATCAGAAATCAGAAATCATCGATTGGAAATCAGAATCACCGATCAGAACGGTGCCATTGTATTTTTCTCCACTGGACTGTGTAGCTAGGTTTTTGGGAGAAGAGTGATGTTACTGGTTTTATTTTTTTGTGATTGGGGTGTGTGCAAATTATAGGAGCTTGGACAGTGAAGCCATTCAGTGAGTCACTGAGTGGACTCTCTAAATGCCTCCTGTTAAATTTGCTGCTTTTCAAGGTGTTTCCTTCCAAAGTCAAGTTAATCTTGATCTTTGATAAAATTCTTTGCTAGTGTTTTTTTCTCTTTTCTAGGTAAAGAAATTAAAAGCCTTTGATGGAGATGTATCAAAACTATCTCAAGCTGATTCCTTCATGTATTTACTAATCCAGGTGCCAAAGTAAGGAGACAGTAGATTTATTCTGTTCATGATAAATGTTCTCTTTTGGCTGTCAGTTCTAAACCTGTTTGTTTGTGTGCTCCAGCTATGCTCTTAGGATTGAAGCCATGGTGTTAGAGAGGGAGTTCGCACCCTCCTGTGCTTCTCTGCAGGATGACATGAAAATTATAAGACGGGCAATAAAAGGTAATTAAGCATGTTGGGACATGCATAATACTCCTGGTTTTGTTAGCATGTTAATTAGTGTGCATTATGAAGAATAGAGCTTGAATTTCAGGTACCTTAGCTATTAAAAGGAAGCTAACTCCCCTCTGACAAATGCCATCAGGGTGTGCCTGGTGAATCTTTGCTTCCAAAATCAAAAATCTGGAGACTTTGGACGCACTAGCAACGAGTTCATGGCCAAAGCGTATAAGCAGTGTGTCCGAAACAGACAGAAGCAAAGGCGTCTATGGCCAACTTAGGATAAATCATCTTTTAGTACAGTTTGCTCATTCATGCATCGCTATCTCTCTGATTGAATGCAGTTATTACACTTCTCTGCTTACTTTTTCAGAGATCCATAGAGAAAATCACTGAGAAAATCAATGTATGGTTTCCAAATTTCTCTATATGCCGTTACCTTTTGAGGTGGCAGTATTGATGGGCTAAAATCTTTATTGTAGAGACTTCATACTATTGCTATTCCTTTGTTTTCTGTTTTTGTTCTCTGTGTTTCTCCAAATTTCTCTCTTGTTCTCTACATCTCACAAGTTTTGAAATGCTGCAGCTGGTTATTCGTAAGGTAATCTGGTGTCTTCTACTCTGCAGGAACATAGTTCATTTCCTGGTTTTAAACATTATTGCTGACCTTTTCAAATGCCTTGAGTGCCTATTTGTCCTATTCCTCAATATGAAATTCTTGTTTCATCCTGGCATATTTTTGACAGGCTACTAGAGCTCTGTTTGGGCTGCTTCTAGTGGTGTAAAAAGGCACAGTAGTAAAAATATTCAACTATGAGCACCAGTGCTTAGGGTAGTCATTTTTAGAGAAAGAGATAAAAGCCTGGTCTGTTTTCCCCAGCAGTGGGGATTGAACTAGTCCTTCTTGACTTGGAAAAATGAGCCTTTGCTTAGGCTGAGGTTTGAGTTTGGCCTTTTACTGGAATCGCTTTCAAATCATTGTTCTTTGTGTTTTGAGCAACAGACATACGTGAGGGAATATGTTATGTATAAAAGCAGCTGCACCCTGTTGTCCTTTATGCCCTTCACCCAGGGCATCTGTGAACTGATGGATTCACTCCCTCCAGAGCAGATGCTTTGGTCTCCAGCTCCTGCATCGGGCCAGCCGTGCACATCAGACTGACTCAGATTCCCTGTTTTCAGTCCACTTGTGTCGTGTGCTCTCTTCCATTTGGTCTTTCCACTTCAGGGTTTGTTGATAGCCCAAAGTTGTTTAGGAATTACATCTACTTTTCTGTTCCTGTCTCCTATGTTTCTTTGCTTGTAATTAAGCTGAGAAAATATTTACTTAAATTCTAACGCTGATAATCACTAAGGGTTAGGATGGTCTAAATAGGCTGGTGGATTCTCATCTGGCCTGCGAATGGATGTATCTCATGGTGATGCTAAACAGGCTCTTACTATGCAAAACCTTTAGAAGTTGCCTTCTCCTCTTGGCCTTATGAAACTTGGTATTCTCGTTTATATTCTCTCCTCTTTATTCCTCCTTGCTTCCTCACCTATAGCTTGTTAGATCAAAGGTTAGTTACTTCTATGTTTTTAGGCTGCTAATACTGAAATCCAAAGATAGAAGGGCTGTCTGCTTCCAAAATGATAGATTAGTGTATTATGTTGAGCATTTAAATGCAGGGTAAATTGTAGAACGTGAACTTTGAAGCAAAATAGTTTTGTAAAGTATTTACACTGCAATCAAAATGATTCCACCTTTTAGTATATTCATCAGTGTAAAATATAGTACCTTACATTAAAAACAGCTCTTGTTATTATTCTCACCAAATGGGCACTTGCAAATTTTGAGTTATTTGGTTTTCTGTGCCACCTGTGTAATGCTGATTTATTAACTTCACAGTTCTGAATTTCTGTATCTTATTTCTCAGGCAACCCCTCTGGTGACTTTTAAATGTGTGTATTGTTTTGTGTTCGTATGCGGCTGGGTGAAAAGGTGTATGAATTCAGATAGAACAGTACTGCTCATTTTGCAGAAAATGGAAATACATACAAAACAGGTTTCTGTGATGGAAAAGCTTTAAAAGGCAGTTTTATGCCATTTGACTCTTTGCATCACACTGAACATAACTTTGTGCTAAATCATCTTTGATGTGACTGAAGTAAAATAAATGCTGCTCTGAGTTGGTGATCATACAGAAATAAAATGATGATTCATAGCAGGAGTGGGATAAGCCAGGAAAATTTAAACATTGCCTGTTACCTTTTCAGGCCTGATGGCTACGTCTCCCCAAAAAAGAATAATTGTTCAAAAGCCCAATCCCAGCAGATGGCAAATGGATCCTGCAGAGTGCAGAACACTTGCCTCACGCTGGAATCAGTAGGTGGTGAGGATACTTAACCACTTGCATGAGACACTTTGCACGTTGCAGGATTAGGCCCAAAATGTTTCGTTAGCTGCCGGGGGTTGCCTTGGAAATACTGCACTTGCTAAGCTAAAGTCTGAACAGATACTTGAGGTTTGTCAGCTGGGCTTGTGAATCTGAATTATATAGTACCATTGCTTTTTCCCAGGACCTTTTCAGTTTGTTGCAGGTTCCTGTTAAAATAGAAATTGCACCTTTAAAAGCTTGAGGTGAAGAAGAATTTGGTAATTGTGTGTATATTTCCAAACAAACAATTGTTAGGCAGCAATTTTCTTGTTCCTTACAGAGTTAATGACTTGTGAGGAACTGCATTCCATATTGCACTTGGTCCTTCAGGCTGGGAATATTATGAATGCGGTAAGTGACATCCAAAATGGAGATGGCTGATTGACCAAACTTCCTTATTAGTATTGCGGTCCATTGATGTCATGCCTCAACTGTTTGCTCCTTTCTTTTTAGGGAGGTTATGCTGGCAATGCTGTTGGATTTAAACTGTCGTCACTGCTCAAGCTGGCGGACACAAAAGCAAACAAACCTGGGATGAGTCTGCTGCATTTTGTTGCTCTGGTATAGAAAAACTATTTTGCTGGTATAAGCAACCGCTACAAATGTAGAGCCATAGATGACAGACAATAGAAGGGGCCATGTGCCTCAGGAAAAGGAGCTTTTTTACAGCTTTGATCCTAAGATTCACCTCTCTTCTCCTGCCACAAAATTCACCGCTTTGCCTATGTCTGGTCATCCTATCCAGAAAACCGTGGAAAACTGAAGTTTTTTATATAATGTAAAAACTTGCCTTCCTCATTGTAGCTTTTCTTTTATTTTCCTGAATTCTTACACTGTGGAAGTGACTTATTTTGATAAATACTCTCTCAGTCTTCCTGTTAAATCTCTGAGCAGCATTTTTGGTAGACTTTTTTTCCCCCCTCCCTCGGTGACTGACATGTATTTTTAAAGCTGCTGCAGACTTTTTTCAAGTTATTTTTCCTTCCTTTCAAACTTCTTGATTTTAGAAGGGAGAGAATTTAAATCCTTCTATATGTAACTTGGGTTATCTGTGTACAAACTGGCTTAACAGATTTCCAGTCAGCTAACAATAGAGTATTAATTGATGTTTGTGCAGGAAACATCGTATCTGCTCAAACAATGGCCATCAGTAAATTGTTCTTTCCCTGGCATTCCCTATTAGTACATGTGGCTTGTGTGCACTGGCAGAGCCAGCTGTTATTGTACACTGCGAAATGGAAGCTGTTCTTCAAAGTTTCCAGTTCTGATCCCTGTCTTTCGTTAAGGGTGTCCTCCGCTCAATTGCGTTAGGATTGAACAGGAAGAAAAACAGTGCAGGAGAGAAACCTTTAAGTGCCCTCCCCGAGACTTTAGAACTGCTGGACTTAGGCTCTTTGGCATGGCGGTGGAATGTTAATGGATTGAGTGTGTTTTGGTTTTGTTCTGTTTGTTTCAGGAAGCCCAAAAGAAAGATGCTGCTCTTCTCAGCTTTTCAGAAAAAATTAGGGGTGTTCATGATGCCGCCAGGTAAGTCAAAAGAAAACTGAGAACTTACGGTTAGACTGTGCCTTGGAATTTTCTTATCTATGAAGTAGTGAGGCTTATTCAGAGAAGTCCTGGCACAAAAACTGAGATCTGTACAAATGTTTACTATAGCTTTGAGGGCTTCGTTTCCATTTGCTAGCAGAAGTATGCCTGCAATGTGCCTTCAGGTTATGAGGTTTTTTTATGACATGATCTCCATGGGTTTTTGGTAGTTTTGTCTCTGTCAAATACATGCGCCTGTATGTTACTTTTAATGGACTGAACTAAAAACATGTTACTATTTTTCCTTAAACCGATTTTCATTTGTCTCTGAGGAGGCTACAGTACTTTTCCAAATCTGGTACCAGGTACAGGTACTGTTGATGCTTTTTGATATTTCGTTTGCTTCTCCATTTCTGTCTTGGATGGAAAATCTGCTGGGTTTGAGGCTCTGTATTGTTTTTGTCTTAAGTCTCCAGCTGCATAATTTTAAACTGAACCTGATTCGTACCTCAATAGCTGTACTTGCTTTTGTGAGACAGTGTGATCTAAAACCCCACACTGGAGTTTTGCTACTTCCTTACTCGAGCTTTGGGCAATCTATTTACATTCTTTTTCCAGCTGTAAAATGCAATCTCTTAGGTCTGATGCAGGGTTAAGTAATGTCTGCAAAGGACTGAAATCTTCTGAGGAAAGGAGTGGCCGTGGAGTTAATCAGAAAATTTTTGAGGGACCACCTGTGTGGCTCTCTGCCATCCAACCCACACACCTTTTTGGCAGTCAGCCTGCTGGGGAGTGGAGCTTCCCTCAGCATCCAGCCCCCCTGGCAAAGAGCAGGGGAACGGGCAGAATCCCAAACCTGCTGGTATTTTTTTCTGACTGCTTTGTTCTTTGATCACGTTTGTTAATGCTGAAAATCTTCTGTTATAACTCACACTGAAATCTATTCAGGGAATGCACTCTGTGCAGGAAAATGAAACAAAACAAAATACATGTCTCACAATTGGGCCTGAGGAGGATCTTTATTAGAGACAACTGTCATGTACAAGCTGCTCATAAATACTCCCAATTAGAGCATGTTAAAACCACCGCCATTATATTCTTTATTTTTTCATTGTCTTGCCTTCTTTACTTGTAGGCCATCCTCTTCCTCCTTCACAGGCAGAAAAATATAGCCTGTATCTTCTTCTACTGCATTTCTTATTTGCAAACACACCCATGATCTGCCCAGAACAGGGAGCTGACCTTTGCAGATGAAGTAAGCAGAGAATAAACAGCACACATGATATTCATTTGTGCGTGCACTGACGAACTTACGCATGCTCTCACCATCCGCTGCCGTGTGCACTTCAGTCAGTCTGCCACAAACCCTTCAGCTTTGCTGTTTTAAAGTCATGCTGCTGGTGAAATGACCTTAGTGTACAGGTGTTACTTTTTATAATTTTGGAAACTGTAGTGCTTCAATGCTTAGGCAAAGCTCAGTTCTCTTGTGAAGGAAATGCTATAGATTTAGAAGCATTTACCCTCAAAGTGACTGAGAGGTGTGGGTGGGAGCTCCTGTTGTATGGAACGTGGATCTCATGGGATAAAGCTTGGATTGCATCAGATCGGCACTTTTGCCTGTGGTCTTCAGTTTCTGAGTTACCTCTCTACAGGAGCAGCTCTGCTGCTGGTATGTGGTAGAAGGATGAAATGTTATAAATGCTGGGTTGAGACTGCGTAGGTGGCATTGCTGTGACTGCTTGGAAGAACGTAACATCCAATTTTGCGATGCCAAATGCTACCGCCAAAATGGGTGGTCCTGACTGACAGTCGCTTGTGACCCTCTTTTTGTGCCTGCTCCTGCACTCAGTCAGTCATGTAATCAGCTGGACCAAGCAAATGATCCATCTGGAGACAAACTGGTTTTTTCTTTTTCCAAGGTTAATTTTCAGTACACAGATAGGGCTGGCTATCTAGAAAATGAGCGCTAGCACAAGCACCAGGGAGAGAAAAGGAACACCTGGTCAGAGGCAGGGCGGCATTACCCTTTCTTCTGGTAAGGTCGGGTAGGACTGGCTGGAGTGAATTGTGAAACCACACCCCATGGGAATCTTTTCAGGTTGCAAATAAGAACAACTGTGCTTATCTCTCTCCTAACTTTCAGTGTCTACTCTGGAAAGATTTCCTGAACAGGCAGGTCTTGTTTGATAGCCAGGTTGCACCTCATGTTAAACATCCATTTTTGAAGCACATTGTGGCTACCCTGTGGGCAACTCCTTCCCCCTCAATAAGCATTCTCTGTATGTACTATTTTTAGGTTATCCATCGACAATGTAGAAGCAGAGCTCCACTCGCTGTCTTTCAAGGCAAGATCTGTTAAAGAGAGCATTCGGCGAGACCCAAAACTCTTTCACCAGATGGAAAGCTTTCTCCAGGTTTGTAGAACATCCGTGTTAATGTGTTATTGTCGCCTGAATACAGGAGCATTCCTCAGCTGAAAGTAATTTGTGTGGACATGTTAATAAACAGGAGCGTTGTTTTAATATGTCTACCCCATCAGTTGTACAAAGCTGTTCCAACTACATGCTGTTTGTCAGGTAAGAGTGTTGGAAGGACTGTGTTTTTACAGGGAGGGATATTGAGTGTACATTGCCCAAGGCTTGTTAGGCAAGCGTGTTTAATGCCTGTGAAATGACTGATGAAGATCAGTAGTTAAAATATAAGACAGTTTGGATTGGTCGCTGGTTTTGTGCTTCACAGCTCCCCGAAATACAGTATCTGCGTGTTGTGTTACGCTGGAGCATGTCAGTTGTAGCTGAGTCCTGACTGCTGGGTGACTGAAGAGAGATTGTTAGAAGCGGGAAGGTTAAGGAACTGTTTTCTCTACTAATTTACCCTTAGCACAGAGTGTATTATTCTGAACCATACCGTTACTTCTGGATGGGTTCTCCTTTTCTTTTTTAGTACTGCAGTGACTTCATAGGCATGATGTGTATAGCACTTAACTTTGAGAGTTCGTGGTATTTTCTGAGTGCGTGTTGATGCCTGGAGAAATACGTACGATACTTCAATTAAATCATTTTTCTGTTTCACACTGTAGATAATTATTAAAAGTAAGAAAGCAGGTGTTGATCTGGAAGTTAACCCGTCCTGATTTTCAGCTTGCAAATCTAGTTAATTGTCCCTGCAGTTTTTCAGGAGATGAGAAGCTGATGAAGAAAGGCACAGGTTAAGATTGAAATACCTGTCCTCATTCACTCTGAATTGTTGGCTTTTATCCATTGCACCCAGAGTCTTTAATGTTATGTTCTAACATGCTTGGTATTTTTTTTTAATTTAATAGCTGGTTTTATGTAACACTGCAACCTTGTTTAGGCCACATTCCAAAAGAAATATTGGGAAAAAAATCATTTTACAAATGCATACCTTACATAAGTGCTTCCGTTTTTTGTTTCTAAATTACAGGTGATAACCAAGCTGATTTAAAAGTCAGCTTTCAATATCTCATCCTTGTGAATAAATTACTGAAGTATGTGGGAGGAATTAATTTTCTATGTATGCTTTTATCAATTGTCCAGTTTATCTTCAATCTAGCTTTTTATTGGGCGTTTTTTTTAGTTGGTTTTTGGTTTGGTTTTTTTTGTGGGTTTTGTTTTGTTTTGTTTTTTCCCCAGACTAACAAGTAAGATTTCTTCCTACCTTAATGGCATAATTTGCCAAGTAACTTCCTGAGAGCAGGGTTGGCTTAAATGGTCACCAATGCCTCCAGCTGCCCATTCCCACCCTGGTGCTGTAGTATCAAAAGTATTTAGGTGATCATGAGTTAGACACTGTCAGAGAACAGACCTGTCTGAAAATTAACTTTTCTCCCCAGGTTACTTTGAACCACGTGTGGTCTCAGATCCGGGACTGTGCAAGGATGGGAGTGAATGGCTGGGCTGGTGATGCAGATAGGGGAGAGACAGGGGCAACTGCTGAATATGTTTTAAGCCATTCTGCTGCTCAAAGTCTAACCACAGCCTTATTCTCTTCCTTCTGCATCTTTTTCCACTAATCTTCTCCAACCCTGTCTGTATAGCTCTGCATTTATGATTCAAAGTGCTACTTCATGGGGATGTTTTCTGTATGTCTTAAAATATGTATATTTCCAGCAGTTCCTTACCTTTCTGGCATGAAAACCTTTTTTATTGGGGTCTAGGGTCAACTTAGGAAGGAGCTGATTCTGTGATGTATATCTGTGAATGTGTTTTGGGGAAAACTGGGGAGGAGGAGGAATTAATCGATTTATGCTTAGTTGAAAGTTGCAGGGAAAATGGGAAAATAAGGCATATAGAGCTTTCAGGGGGCTCCCAGGTGGTCTATCAGTGTCATCTAAAAATTAAAGTTCTAAGTTTGTTCAAAGACCTTTGATCTTTTGCATGGTTTGTATCGTAGTCACTAGAATTTACATTTTTGTTGATCCATTTTCCCTGAACTTCCTTACTTAGTTTGCTGAAATAACACGTTTCCTTCCGTTAGTAGGAGTTCTCCTTCAAAGTGTTAATTTACTGGGCTCTGTAACAGCTCCTAGGTTGGAACATTAATTTCATAAGGTCCTAATATACACGTGACCTGTTGTGACAAATTTTTCTGTCTGGTTCACGCCATATGTGTGTTTTGCTACAGTTTGCTGTAAGACATCTGAAGGAGCTTGAACACCAGAAACGAGAATTACAAAAGGAGGGAAACGCTCTCATTGACTTTTTCTGTGAAGACAAAGAAACTATGAAGTTGGATGAATGTTTCCAGATATTTAGGGACTTCTGCGTAAGATTCAACAAGGCTGTTAAGGTAAGAGCACTGAATGAGATTCTAATGCATTTGAAATAGATATTGGCTCCCATGAAGAAAGTTGTTTTTTCTGCTTAAGGAACAATTTATTTCTTGTGGTATTTGATACATTTGCTCGAATGGCTACAGCAAACTGTCCTCTTGTAGGCAAGGCCTTGTAGGCTTTGAGATGTGGCACCCCGTTACGTGGACGTACCAGCCTGAATCGGCACTAGCTCAGGCTCTCCACTGCCCTCCTTTACGTGACTAGGCACACTTTGCCAAGGAAAGTAAGGACCGTGTATTCTACTTTGTCCTTTCAAATGCTTTTTGTGGGTGAAAACTCAAGAAATGAAACAGACCTACAGTACCAAGATACCTCATCACCAGTTGCAAAGTACCCTGAATTGGTCCCAGATAATTCAAGAAGTACACTAAGATGAAGGAGCAGTATCGGCATTGGTTACAGTTTTCGTTTGGCAAAGTCTGCCTATTGGTACAAATATTTTTTAGGCCTTTTTAAATAGCATGAATTAGATGGATCCACACATTTCTTTATTTTCCTGCCTTACGCAATCTGCATTTAACAGCAGTTTGTACAAGAGCTTTACTTCAGAAAAGAGAGAACAGTCTTGATTTGTAGCAAGCTGACAAGATGCCCAGCTAACATGCCTGTTGTACCATTAGCTTGCCTAACCTTTACCACTCAAGACAGCATGTAGTTATTATGCATGTGTGTGAACATTATGCAAATATATAAAACCAAATGGTGGTAACTATTGCAGATGTTTTAGTGAGAGGTGACTTCATGCATCTATGTTCAATTATTTGGGACTGGGTATTTAATTCATAGTTGCACATTACAGGTGGTTGTTGGAGAGCTATTACTTCAAGGTCCAATGGGGATCATCTTTGCTCTGTCTGTAGTAAATAGTTACACTAAAAATGACAAATTAGTCTCTTATTTGCAAATACTGAGAAGATTTGCTTACTGGGTATTTTGTGGGGATTAACCTCTGTCCCTACAAAATTAAGAGAACAATGCAGACTAAAGATTGCGGTTCTGACAAATGAATGCGATGTGTGGACAGCACAGCCAGCAGTCTAAAAAGATGGCTTATACCACAATGGCCATGCGTACGTATTTCAGATGTTTAAGTATTTTTTGCAATTTTTTAACCTGTCTATGTGTGCTTAAAATAGATTTTTCATTTGAATAAAATTTCCTGAAACATGTTTTGGGCCAGGTTAAAATGTTCTGTGTGTAATATGGAATATGGTGATAATATCTACAACTGTTTTTAACCATTTCTCTTTACAGTGGGATATTTAAAGTTGAGCTTTAGCATTTGGCAAGAATTCATTCTGTAATTCCATACCTGTGAAAGAAAGCTCCCTGCCATAGACATTTTTCCTGAAATGCAAGGTTTTTTTTCTCTTTCCTTTCTTAGCTGTTCAGATTCTTAGGTCTGTAATGCATCTTATCTTTCAGAGCCCAGTGCAGTCTCAAATCCACTTCAAGAGGTGTAGATTAGCCCATTCATCAAAAAGAGCTTCAGCATTAGGCTTTTCTTTACTGAAAGCTTCCAGGCAACTTTTTCTAGTTGTGCAGCTCTTCTGTTGTCACAACAATGGGAAGATCAAACTAGACAGTGCTTCAGACAAATAGAGGTGTGCTGTGTTGTTGTCTTTTTTTAACAGTGTGACATGGCTCAGAACAGATTTAACAACGTGCTGGAAAATTATGTAGTTTTTGAATCCTTTGTCAAGACTAGCCTCCCCCTTCTTTCTTTTGCTACAGCTGCACTGGCTCTAGAACACCAGGTTCTCCATTTCAGAAAATAACCTGGAAAGTTCAAGCGAAGGTTCAGCTGGATTAAATCTGAAGCCTAGAGGTGACAGTTGAAACATTGATATTTGCAGTACTCCACTGCTAATGGTTTTAGTAAAAAGGTGTTACTGTGTTGTCTTTCAAACACAAACTACCTCTTCCTATGGCTTGCTGAACCAAAATCCCTCAGCCTAGCTGCCAAAATCTCCAGCCTGCCCTGGGCAACTTCTGTGCAATAGTTGCCAGTTTTTGAAGCCAACAGTGAATGTGAGATCCAAAACGGGAATGAGGCATTGATTAATAGTTCTTGAGTGGTGTCAGTTGATGTCTGAGTAATGATCGTGAGGCATTGTGTAAACTTTTCTATTTGCTTTCATATGCAATTAAGTAATGTCTTTTCACAAAATTTCCAATTGGTAACGTTCAAGTCAGAGGTAAGTGGCACCCCATAGAAACTGCACTTGCTGAGGAACACTTGTCGTTGTATTAAGGGAGGATGGAAGGAGCACACTGGCTGTGTCCTTGTCAGACAAGTCTGTTTTAAAATACAAACGTAATGATCAGGTAGAGGTTTACTCAGCTGGTAAGACTGCCAGCTTTAAACTTAGTGGGGACTTGAAGCTCTCCATCTTAGAGCAGGAACTCTTTGGCTGGACTTGATGTCTACTTGGGTTTGATAGGTCACGTTCTTGGTCTCTGCAGGGACTTGTGCATTTTTTTCTTACGCTGACCAGACTGATGTGTCACCAGTGTTAGTTACGCAGGGAACTGCTCTCCATATGGTGAATGATTGCGGACTGTGGTTGCCATGGTGATTTTGTGTGTGTACGTATTGGAGGAGGTTGGAGGAGGGCGATAGCAGTAGGAGCTAACTTCCATGGGAAGAAATAAAGGGAAAGACTGGTTCTCATGCATAGGACACTGTCCTCTGAGATATGTATTTATGCTTTTCCTCATCAGGAAAATAGGGAACGAGAGATCCAGGAACTTCACAGTCTGCAAAGGCGAAAGGAGCTGGAGGAGAAGCGTCGATCCTGGGCGGCTGGAGAGCTTGGGAGCTTTGGGCGGAGCAGCAGTGAAAATGATGTGGAGATGTTGGCCAAAAAAGGACTTGAAGAATTTCTTCCCTTCTTGCAGCAGAGACCTCAGAGCCCTTCATGCAGAAACCCCAACTCTAGACGCTCTCGACTTTCTTTGGGGATTACTGCAGACAGGGAGTTGCAGAGTTTCCTGGAAATCTCAAAAGACGAGGATCCAAACAAGTTTAACAGCCTTCCCCGTGCAAACACCCGACAAGCAAGACCAGACGTAGCCTGGACTGAATCCAAAGAAACGAGAGATCTCAACTTAAATACCTTGCACTTACACCAACAGTCTGAAACCAAAGTGAAAAGTGGTGGCCTACTGCAGGTGCCTCCAGCTCAGCCCAGTCACTTCGGTGGTTCAACCGGTCCTGGTGGCCGTTACTCACAGAGAAGCACCGACTACAACGTGCACACTTCCAGTGTGTCCTGCGAGGAGTCCACCGATATAAATGCTCTGGCCCTTGCAATTGAGGAGCGTGAACTTGTTAAAGGATTACGTAAGTTTGATATTCAAGGAGCAAAGCCTGCAGAGGATACACCTTTAATATATTTAGAGGATGCTGGTGGAACAGACTTGGAGACTCTAGATGATCTAAGCTTTCATTCCCTTAGCACTGCCGATGACGACCTGCCTCCAGCTTGCAGAAGCGCCGGAGAGGCCCACGACCATAAAGCCAAGGCAGCGAGTTGCAAGAGTGAAGCTTCAGAGCCCAGCAGCAGCAGCCCCGTGTCTATGGATACAAGTGTTTCGGGAAGTCGGGAAGACGGGCCAATGTTCTACGTGTCAGATACGACGACTGATTGTTCTTTGACGTTGGACTCTGAAGAGGGAAATGATTTTAAATCAGCAGGCAATGAAATAAGAAGTGAGGCCAGCAAAGCGCGCTCTTCTGAGGCTGATGCTCAGTACAGGGCTAGAACATTCTTCTCAAACCTGAATTCTGCTTCTGCCAAGGATCTGTCTCTTCACGCTTCTGCAAATGATAGGGATGATGCCAATAGCAAGCACACCCTTCCTAAAGAAAAGCCCGTAAAAAATAAAGACCCAGCAGGACCAAAGAGAAACTCTCTAAAAGATAGATCTCCAAGCTCCTCAAAATCCAGCGGCACTCGCCCTAACCACGCAACTCCTTCCAGACCTGTAAGAACTTTGAATGCCTCCGAGAATGAAAGTATGAGGAAAGTGGTGCCTATTTCTCGGTCAAACAGAGCGCCAAGCAGTGCGAAAAAGCCAGAAGCCAAGCCGGCACTTCGTGAAACTAGTACAGTGGAAAGTCGGCTGTCTCATCGCAGCTCTGTCCGAGGCACAACAGACACACTGCCAAGAAGTCCTTACAGGCATAGCATGTCGGTGGAAGAGCCAAAGTTACAAAGGGGCACTGTCACCTCCAGCAGTGCTCATTTTGAGAGGGACAGAGTCTCTTTCAAGAAGCCAAGCTCTAAACCTGTTAGGAGTAACGTCAAATCAAAGACGGATGAAATGAAGATGTGTCGCTCCAGTGTAAAACCCCAGACCCCTACAGATGACACCAAGGTTGCCACAGTCAGTGTGCCCAGAACACCATCTGCGGTCCCAAACTTTGCGAGGAATACAGTGGCTTCTTCTTCAAAGCGCGCAAAAGTGGATCTATCCAGCTCGTCCAAACCTCCAACCATCACAAGGTCTGTGTCCCAGAGGCTGCCTAAAGTGAAGCCAGCAACGACCTCTGATGATCCGAGTCCAAAGGAGAGCAGTGTGAGTACCTTAAAGAGAGCGAGTAGTGCCAGAGTGGTTGGGAGAAGCATCCCGCAGGGAGAAGCTGTCAGCACTAAAGCAGAGCCTGCACCGAAGGAGCAGGGAACAGTGGAAAAGACCTCTCTCAAACTGAAAGATGCAAACCGGACCACAATTGGTAAAATACTGAAGCCGTTACTGAAATAAGGGAGAGGTTTTTTTGAATCTTGGAATGTGAACACTTGTTCAAGCACTGGATGTCCTTGTCATGAAATTCCTTAAAACAGTGACATTGCTGATGAGCAACGTCTTGTGCTCATTAAAGTACGGGGCACACCGTTGGAAAAGGGCAAGTAGTTGTGTTCTGGTCTAAATCCTTTTTTATGAGTTTGAATGTATTTGAAGCTACTGTGATGGAACATGAGTGTAATGGCAAATCTTTGCGTATTTGTGATACAGAAGGTCACCAAAAGCCAAAAAGTTTTAAGAAGTTAAAATACAAGGTGAAATGCTTTGTGACAGAAAACGTGGATAAAGGCCAGTTTTTGTGTACATAAGATTCTTCCTAAGACTCAAGCCTTTGTGCTGGGTGGTTCCTTCGTCAATGTCAAAGTGGATCCTGTGGAACAGTACTGAAAATGAACTTCGGTGATTGTGCTTACCATTGCTTTCAATTCCTTGGATTCAGGAGCCCTTTTTGCCTGTTGTGAAGTCCATTGCTGGCAATTGGACAGACTGGGAACTGCTGGCCAAAAAATGGTGAAACAAGACATTTGCTGTTTGTGGCTGTCTTTAACCTCACTGAAGAATTTATAGCATGGTTTATGAATGTGTATGTGTGTCTGGAGAAGGCTTTCTGCTGGGCAGGAGGCTTGTTCTCTGGGAATGTGGCAGCATTGTCTTGCATGCACAAGTAGATAGGGCTGGTGCTGCATCGAGTAGCAGGGCTGGCGGCTGTGCCTGCTGGAAGGGCCGTCGGCAACCATTGGGACGATGGCTGCTCCTCACTTGGTCCAGTCACAAGCAAACTTGCCAGCTTTTGGTCATACAAAAGTGCCATATATTTATGATACATATCAAGGATGTTTGCAGTTCAACTCTTGAAGGCTGCGATGTAGTGCCGAGCACTTTCTTACCATTCCATATTTCCACTGGTTTATCTACTATCAAATTACTTGAATGTTGCAATGGCTCTGATTGAGCCATTAGTTTGCCTGCCTCCTCCTCCTCCTCCTCCTTCTCCTCCTCTTCCTCTCCTTGTCAACATGAATATTTAGCATGAAACACAGAGCTTACGCATGACAATGTTTTTGTAGACTTCCTTGGTTGCTTCAAATGTGGTTTTTAATGTTTAAAGACTCTAAAGGATGAATTAAACTAGTATTTGATAAGCTTTTTACAAAATAAAAACACCTCTTTTTTTCCTGCAGATACAAATTTTAACTCCTGTCAGACTAAGTTACAGAGAATGAGGGAAAACTTGTTCAGCGTGCTGTGCATCTTCCCAAGAGAAAGGTGTGTAGGTGGGGAAGCTGATCGCTGTTCTCCTAAACGTCTATTTAAAGAGTTGCCTTTTTATTCACTTATGAATGAAGCCTCATTTAAGAATAAAATAAAAAATAAAAGGAAAATCTCTTTGGACAAGTGGCATCGGCTTACTAGTGGTAGATCTGTTTGTCTGCTCTGTCCCTCGGTGCTAGGAGAGCATAGTTCAACGCGGATGAGCCATTTAATTGCTCACGTGCCTCTCATGGGCTACGGTCAGGGACAGCTAGCTTGGCGTTTTGAATTTGGCAAGGGGCCTTTAGCTCTTCCCACGTACCAGCAAATCTTGATGCAGACAGACATCATACCCAAACACCGTAAAGTATTGCACAGGGCCTCTTGTTTGAGTCTGTCCCACATGGGGAATTTATATAGCCCGCTTTTTGGCAAGGGCAAACTTTTGCTTGAAACCCTGTAAGCTTTTTGGGTACTGCCTCCCTTGTGGGTTAGATACAAAAGCATCTCCCTTCTTATTTGTATCTGTGTGTATGGATGCACACCTGCAAGAGCAGGTGATTGACTTCTTTCCTTTTTTTTTAAAAAAAAAACAACCAAATAAAAAAACCAAAAACAAACAGAAAAAAAAAACCAACAAAAAGTTTTATTGGTAGCAAGCCTGAAAAATAATTTAAATGTGTTTGGAACATGTACATAAATTTCTATAAATCTGTGTAAAAGAAAACTGAATGTATTTAATGGAACATTTATACATTTCGGAGTAACTTGGTAGTTTAATAAAGTTCCCGTTTACTGGGTATGAGGTTTGTACTTTCTCCTTCCTGTTATGCTCTTGGCTTTGGTCCTGGAGATCTCGAGCAACTGGAGCCTGGGTGTAGGTGACTGTGGGCAAGTCCCAAAAGGAAGGACTTTACGGAAGAAATCCTGGCGTTTAAAATGCTCGGTTTGTTTTTATGCTAAGACAGGCAATTTAACTTCAGTTTCTGAACATCTCTGGGGTGGGACTCTCTGAACAGGGTTGGGTACAACATGGAAGTCATTGGATGGTGGATGCAGCGCTTTATGTACACGTCGTATGTTGTGGCCAAGACAAATGTTCGTGGCAGTAACAAGTCTGGATCTGTCGCTATCTTCATGCCTTTTAGCTTAGCACACTTTATTGAGAAATCCTGGTTTACAACTCCCAGGACTTTGGAAATAAAGAATAGCCTGTTTTGCAGGAGCAGGTGGTGACTTTTACACTGCAATTCTGAATTTTTCAATTTTGTCCCATTCTCCCATTATTTTTCCTTCTTTACTGCATACAAAAGAACATAGGAAAAAGCGAAAGCCAGCCAGGCTCCTTGTCCTCAGGGAGCACTTCCTCCCCTCTGCTATGGAAATGATTTTTGGACTGCAATTGCTGCGATTTGCAAACTTGTTTAGCCCCTGACTTTTCTCGTTCGGTGAGCGTGTCTCTCCCCGTACGGAGCAGCAAGCACCTGCTGTCTGCCAGTGCTGAGCGACGGCTACGGGTGGAATCTACGTGGGAAAGCCCTTTGCCATCAAAAGGTGTGTCTCCAAAGTTTATGTATTTTTAAACTTCACTTTTATTGCAAAAGGGTTTATAATTACCAATTCATTATTTAAACTACTAGCTGTCAGAGACGGTGATGCCCTGTAGGTTTAACTTCCCAAGTCATGCAATTTTCCCAAACGCTAACAGGCCACGGGGCTCGCCTGGCTGCAGTCGGCTTTCAGGAAAGAGCCGAGACCTTTTCTCCAGCCTTGTTCTACCAAATGGCCGATGCTCCTGGCTGCGACCAGGGACCCATCTCTCTCTCCTGCGGTGGCCGTTGAGGCGTCAGGGAAGTGGGGGAGCCCAGGGGACCACGAGGGGATCTGGAGCTGCGGAGCTGGAGGAGATGGAGAGAGAGGGGAAAGAGCTGTGGGAGTAAGAGATGCTGATTCATACTTAGAGGAATTTAATATTCACATCTCGTGTGGGAACTGCATACAAATGAGGGGCTCAGTGCATCCCTCATTACAAGAGCTCATTAAATTATCAAGGAAGACAGAAAGAGTTCCCATCACACCTCCCACAGTGTACAAGTCCGGACTATGTCATTCAAAATAACCCAGTGGTATCTTTCTAATCTTAGGGTATGTCTGCGGGGACGGATGCAGACAGCCACACGTCAGCTCCGACCTAACCAGACGCGAGCCAGCTCTAGGCGTTGGGCGCGTTAGCTCGGCCCTGACCCCGCGCTCGTAGACCACGGCTGTAATTGCAGACCCTCGGCCGGGCTCGCTGCTTCAGCCCCGGCTCTCCGCCCTCCGAAAGCCAGCGCTGCTGCCGCTACGCCGGAGCAAATCCCTGCGAGGGAGGCCCAGCTAAACCCAGCTCCTCTCAGCTTGGGCTGCTCAGTGTTTTCCATTAACCTGATACGCGCTGTTTGCATCCTCCTGCGCCAGAGCCAGAGATAACTGCCTTGGGAACAGCTCCCTGCAGGTATTGTTAACAGCTGCTGAAACAAAGGAGTTTGCTTTAGCCACGTCGATATCTAAATAGCCAGAAGTACACGACTTTTTTATTACTCGTAAGCCAATATTAAAAAGTCTGTCTTGTTCTCCTGGCTGAAAGATGCATTCTGGAAATCTTGCATGCAGTTAAAGCTGGCGGCTGAGCAAATATCCTTGCAACTGTAAAAGAGTGTGACACGGAGGTGAAGGTTCTTGTTGCAAGCATCTTTCTCTTCCCAATGTGTCATCACCACCACCAGCATCAACTACCTGCACGCAGAGAAAACTGTGTCCAGCAGCGGTTATTCCTTGCTGTGCAGCTGGTTTCTCTGGCTGCTGTTCAGGCGGAAGGCTGAGGCTGCAGGATAGGCACTGCCTCAGCTAGCAACTTGCTCCGATTAAAAACAAAACCAAAAAAACCCCCACACAAACAAACAAAACCCAAAAGAAACGAAAAATGCTCATTACCCTCCAGCTGCCGCTGTCCTTCCTGTGAGGGCTGCGGAGGGGTCGTTAGCACCTTGGCTTTCGTGGTGGTGGTGGTGGTGGTGGGCAGGGTGAGGCTTGCAGTGGCCGAGGAAACGCTCAGCAAGGGGGAGAGGGTTACGGGCATTTCTGAGAGGGGTCACCCCTCTGAAGCAGAGGGTCTGGACCGGCTCCCTTTGAACAGAGATGCATCTCTTCTGCTTTTGATCAGGTCTGAACAATAGCTCCTTTTTTATCCTATTCCATCCTTATTTCTTGGGAAGAGGAGGGAAAAAAAGAGCAAAAGACTTTGATGCCTCCTCTTGGGTCACGTGGAGGAAAGATTTGAACTCTACCTACTTTTTTTTCTTCTTCTTTTAAACAATAGGACTTTGACTGATAAATAGAGCTGGTAGCATCAGATAACTCTCTGCTGCACAGGGGCACCAGATATTTTCAGTGGCTGCAGTGATCCAGCAGCAAAATAGGCATAAAAGCAAGAACGCTGTTTAGCTCCAGGGCACATCCAAGTGACTGCTTCTGCTTTACTCTGAAACGTAAATCCTCGCAACTGAACGCAGACAATGTTCTTTCAGGCACCCAAAAGGAGCTGGCTAGAAAATACTTGATTCCGCTTCTAAATAATTGCTTACAATTAATTGATCTCCCATTACTCTTCCATTTCATCGTCATTAGAAGTCCAAAAGCTGCCTTCAACCGAGAGCAGTAAAGAGGGCCGAGGGGTACAAACCCACCGCCCACCGCTGCATCGTTGCCCTGGTGCTCATCCTCCCGGGCCTTTCCCGCAGCGTTAGCGGAACAGGTGAACCGGCTCTCTATGCGCACTTTTGATCGTTTCTTCAAAAGAGTAAGATTTCACATCTCTCTGGAGGGCTAGCGCGAGTTCTGGGAAGGAACTGAACCTATTCCTAAGACGCATACGTGCACAATAGGTATTAGGAATTACTGAAGCCCGGTAACTGATGTGCTGCCTGTGGAAGTGAGGGAAATGTGCAGAAGTGATGACGATGGATAGACACAACTGAAGACAAGTTTTCAAAAACCATATGGGTGCTTTTCTCCCTATCATTAGTTTCCTCGCGCTGCCCCGAGTGTCTGCTGCTTCTGGCAAGTCCAGGTTTAAACCACAGCCTCCAGGAGAAATCAGGGCTCCCCCGTGCCAGACTCCGATGGATCCCTGCAGAAAGCGTTCGACTGGGAACGCTGGAGCCGCTTCAGTTCTGGGGCTGAAAACATGGCATGTTGCTAGCTTTGTCTTTTGGTTTCTGGTGTTTCTCATGCAGTATTTTAAACTGATTCAGACGTATTCCCTATGCAAATCTTTAATCTCCTTTTTTAGGATGAAAAATGGGTGTAAATGTGGTTTTGATTTTTCCCCACCCTTTTACAGCTGTATTTGAACTGATTCAGACGTATTCCCTATGCAAATCTTTAATCTCCTTTTTTAGGATGAAAAATGGGTGTAAACGTGGTTTTGATTTTTCCCCACAACTGTATTTGCCCCTTTACATCCCGCGACCGCTTCCTCCCACTCCTGTTTCCTCTATTATAATTTTCCATCCTCCTCTATTATATGTTCCAACCTCCACTAATAACTCGTCCCTCTTCTTTATCTTCTTTTCACATGGCAGGCTTTCTGTACTCTTCCGTTCGCTTCATCCTGCTCTCTCTCTGTCTCTCAACTCCCGTTTGCTCCCTCGCTTGCTTTCTTCTTTCTGCCGGTGCGAGTCCTTCCCCAAACGCCCATCGGCAGAGGCTGCACGCTGAGGCTTTTCACCGCCAGCCTCCAGTAAGATGTGGGAATAGAGCCACAACATGGACTCGGTTTTTGAGGTTTACGTGTCTGTATTTTGCAGCTTTGCCTTGTCCCTGCGAGCGAGTAGCTGGAGGAGGCTCTTGGGGAGCAGAAGTGCATCCCCGCTGCTTTTCCATACGAAGGTCGCTCGCCCCCGACCCCAGCGGCTCCGGGGGGGCAGGAGGGGGAGCGCAGGGGCTGAGTGCGTGGGGTGATTTTGCAGAGGTGGGTGAGGAAAGCCTGTTCAAATAAAGGTGTGAGTAATGTAGTTTGCGGTGTCTAAAAAGCCCTAATGAAAGGCTGTCGACGACAGCTTTAAAAGCCATTTGATGAAGCGATTCCTAACCCCGCCCGTCATCTTGGTACCACAAGCAAATAGATTTGTGCAGTCAGTTCGGTGCTGTTTCTCTGTGCATCAGAGCAAAATAATTGTATTACTGTTTCTCAAATGAGCACGTAGCTTTTCGTGGTGTGGGTTAAGGCTCCAGTCGACTTTGGTTTTCTCTTGTAGGGTAAGGACCAAGACCTTTTTACAACAAGAGGCAGCACTCGGAAGCCCGAAGAGGGCTCTTGGAGAACACCTACTCCATCTTCTTTCTGCGGGGAGTGACTAATCACTGCGTGAAACGGAGAGCGCTGGGAACGCGTGCGTAATGTATTTGTATAGGGCATGCACTGTTTATTGCTGCAAGTACTCGGTATTCGCATGTGCTCCTTCTAAAAAGAACTGAATCCTGTTTAAGACAGTCTTTCCTCCCAGGAGGTTACAGCCTACGCCATCGAATAGTTCGGCTGAGGAGGCAGCTCTGGAGGTCGCCCAGCCCAGCCTCCTGCTCCAAGAAGGGCTGCCTTCTTCTGTAGGCTATGGCTTGAAAAGTGTTTGCCACCTAGTCCAAAGAATATATTTTTAATGGTAGTCTGTCTTAGGTGGCTGATGGTGATGTGAAGTCAGTAAAGCGAGCAAAGGCAGGTGTCAGGAAAGAAATCCGAGGGAAACCTCAAAAGCGGGAGGGAACCTACTGGGTGCAAAAAAGAAAGAAGTTTGTGGCTTAAGAGAAACCAGAGGAAAAAAAAAAAACCACTGAAGGTTGCAGAGGCTTGTGAGAAAGGGTGGGCATTTGCAATCTGGATGAAGAGAGAGGAGGAGAGGTGAGAGCTGTTCTGCAGCCAGGCTGGGAATCGGCCCAGCACTGCTAACCTGGGCGCAGGCGACCGCGGGCAGCTGCTGGCAGAGCCGTAATCGATCCCCGGGAAACCGAGGGATGACCCTCGTCAGCTCAACCCTTCCTGACGGGTGTTTGCTTACCCTCTTCTTAAGGGAATTGAGGAAGAAAGAGAATAGTAAGTTACAGTAAGTATTCCTGATGGCCAGCTTGTGTCCTGCAGGATGGGATGCCTGTTTATGCCTATGCAGCTAGGCAGCAAGTCTCCTGATAAATGCGATACTGCTGATGCCCGTCTTTTCTTGCAATGTGACTTTCAGCACCCCCACGCTTAGAGCAGAGCCGCCGTGGGCATCCCGGGTAATGCAAATGCTCGTACCGAGTGTGTAAAGCAGCAGCTAACTGGTAAGCCTAGAAACCTAGCAAATATCTTTTCATTGCAGCAGAACGCTGCCTGGGTTGCTCTGAAGGATTCGATGCAATCTGTTGCCAGAGACTTGTAACTCAACGGGACGGAGCGTGGGCTGGATCGCCTGGCAGCTCCTGCTGGTGCTTTCCGTGGCCTCTGCAACACGTGAGACGGGTTCGTACTGTGGTGGCGAGGGTCCCAGCCCAGAGCTCCTGCTCTGAAGGACCTCGTATTGAGCGAGGGAGCAA
>NW_009604383.1:0-1042 GCF_000690535.1 Cariama cristata | reverse complement strand
TGCTCAGGCCAAATCTTACCCCCTGCGTACCTTGCAGTAGGAGCATAACCAGCTCTCACTGACCACTTGGACCCACTAAACAAAACAACCGGCCAAACCCAGACAATTTACAGATGAGTTTCCTGCCAAAGATGCGGCACAGAGGCAGGGGTGCGTGGCCGGGAGTGGGGTGTTAGCAGGGCGAGCTCTTTGAACTCTTGGGAAAAATATCCCTGAAATCATGGGCTGCTCTTCATCTGCGCAGCAAGCGGAGCGAGGCCCCCAGGCACAGCCCCGCGCCCCAGGGTCCCAGCGGCCGCGGTGCCCCCAGCCCGCACAGGGACGGTGCCTGACGTCACGTGAAACGTGGCGTGAGCGCCCCGTGGGAGAAGGGCATGTGGAAATACAGCGGGAGATGTTTTGTAATTGTGGAAGCAACTGACAGTGTTGTAGAAGACTGTAAAGCAGAGATTTGCGAGAATGTGTAGCTTGAAAATTCAGCGTGATTTGGCAAAGTGGGTCCATGACTAATCACAGAGGTCCATTGTACGATCAAGTCTAACCTCGTTTAATGAGAATACTTCTCTGAATAAGTCTCATTTAAACTACAGTAAAATCTTTGAATAAAATGTCCAGCCTTAATATACAACATTTTAAATGACAGAGAAGTCACCCCAACCTTTGGTAAATAGTTTGAACATATAATCAAGCTCTCTGTTTGAAACTGTCATAGTACTTCTAGCACAAATTAATCGGGGTGGAGCGTCTAATTGCTGGTAACTGGATCTGCTGCAATGCCTTGTGCCGAACTGGCAAGCTCTTATTATTGGATTTCTGCTTCGCGGATTAAGCCTTTGCAGGAAAGGAGCTGTGATTCTCCCCTGCGAAGTCCCGCAGCGGCTCTGGGGCCACGCAGGGTGCGGACATGGGTGGGAGAGGGTGTCCCAGTGCGCTCCCGCTGCCGGGCTGGGACGGGGGGCACCTTCTGCCCAGCGGGGCACGGTGGCTTTTGGCACGGGGGACGGTTTTCCTGCCCGCGGGCGCTGGCTCTCGGCCTCTGGCC
>NW_009604382.1:69926-85534 GCF_000690535.1 Cariama cristata | reverse complement strand
TGATTCTATGATTCTATGATTCTATCTCTGAAGGATATGCCCATATTCTGTTTGGAAGCAGTTTTGCTATGTAAGTTTCCACATTTCTTCTTTTGTACAGTTCTCAAACAAAATCTGTTTAAGTAACTCTTTTTTTCCCATTGTAAGCTGTATACCATACTCGTGTCACACTTGCACTCTTTTAAATTCAGAATGGTGCAGTTGGTTAATGGCTTTTTCAACTTCTTGATGAGCTCGAAAGCAAAGATGACTTTTAAAAATTTTTACACTTGCTTGTAGCTGGGGAAAAATACACCCAAATAAATCTGTAAGAGAATAAACATGCTGAATAAGTAGACTGTTTCCTAAATAGTGCTCTTATCCAAATCTTTCCTATGGCCAAATGGCGTTGTCATTCTACTGTCTCTTTTCCTCACATTGGTAGTTTTGATTCTGTTCTTGGTGGAAGAATTTGCTGCTTTGGTTTTATTTTGGTTTTTTTTGTTGGGCTTTTGTTGTTATTGTTAGGACATCTGTTGGACAATGTAGTAAAAACAAACAAACAAAACCCACCAACAACAAAAAACTGCACACCCTAAACCCAGAAACTAATCAATTTGGACTCCACACAGCTGTTTTAAGGCAATTATGGTGTTAATAAGGTATTTTTTATTATGAGCAACTAAAAATTGTACTCCTTTAATGTACAGGTTTATGAAGCTTGAGGGAATTAAAAATAAAATTGTTTCCTAGCTAGATCGTATTTACGGGAATGTAGATAGGGTGAAAAATGTATTCTAAATCAATAGTTGTATAGTAGTTTCCACATAAAACACTGAGATGTCTTAAGTTGCCTGCCTTTAACAATGTGAATGCATTTCTTTGGGTGATGTACAGAACCTTCCAAAAGCTTTTCGTTATTGTTTTGTTTGTTTATTTCTAAGTTTCCACACAAGATAGTTGTTTTGGCATTAATAAGCATAGTGAGAGTTTCTCATGCAGGATTCTTCAGCCGTTTGTCCACAGTGACAGAATGTATAGATTAATACAAAAGCCGGTAATGAAATCCTCCATATGCTTCTAGGATGAAAGAGGCATCAGTTAGCCTTATTTTTTGGCTATATTTTTAGCTTCTTCTTGGAACTATTAGATGGATGGGAAAATACCCTTACAAAGAATTGCCAGTAGTAGTTCTGCATTTCTGTATTTGAGAAGTGCCTTTGTGCAGTTACTCCTATGCTTAAATCTTTTGTTTTTCTGTCATAGTTTGTCCTTATTTGATGTTCTTATCAGAACCCAGCCAAGTTCGATGGGCAGGTTGCAAAATTTAGAAGAAATCAGTCCTGGAGTAAAGCCAAGCAGGAGCATCATTTATCAAAGAAATGATTGCTAAGTAGGTGGGTTCTGTACACTGGGAAGGAGCTAAACTTTTGAGTAGTATGATGTTTGAATGTTTTTATAGAATCTCTTTTTACAGAAGACAAATGGAGTATCTTCCCTTGTATGACTTGTAACCGTGTTGCATACCTCCTCTGCTGCCCTGGCGTCAGCACCTGAAAAGCGAAGGTGGGATGCCTTCTGACCCCTGCTGCACTGCTGTAAAACTGTCAGCTCCAGGTGTTTTAAAATTTAAAACCTTTTTGGTTTCTTGTATAATTCAAAGCAGCAGGCTGTCTGGAGAACTCACTCTCACAATACAGTTAGTTTATGTTTGGAGATGATTGAAAGTGATTTTAGGAAATGTAGCATAAGAGTGTCTAGCACAGCTTTTCTCAAGGTTTGGGCACAATCCTTTCCCCCTTCCTCTGCCAGAGACCAAATGGCCTTTCTGTGTCCTGTGCATGTCCCATGCAGAACCCTCACATGACTCTTGAATATGGCTTCCTTGTGGCTTTCTCTGTGGGATTTTGGGGTGTGTTTTGTAATCTGTAGCAGGTTTATTGTGTAGCATCATGGAGAAGCTGGGGAAGGGATGGGCAGGTCTTCTGACTGGCATCAGGACCTCCCTTTAAGTGACAGGTGTATGCAAGGTTTTAAGCATAGATGTGAAAGTGGTGCTATGGGGAAGAGCTTCCATGAGAGGATCTGGGAGCTGGGTCTAGTTTGAAGCCAGGAAGGATTAAATGAAGAGAGTCTGGCATTAGGGATCTGTGTGATGCACAAAAGACAGCCACAGGACTGCAATTCCCCAGGTGCTTTGGAGAAGAAAACCCATAAGGAATTACACAAGCACAAGGACATATGGGACCTGATTTTCCTAAGATTCGTAAGTCTGCCTTTCTTTTATTGGTCTGTTGCTTTCTTGTCCCACTCCCTATATCCTTATGACATGTCTTCCATGAAAGCCAGGAAATTGGTCAAGAAACAGAAGAGGATGAGGGTAAGGTCAGTTTTTTTTTAACTGCTGGCCCTGTTGTGCCTGCAGGTCTGTCTGCCAGCCGTTGCTGGACTTTGCTAGGCTTTCCCGCACTGGGAGGGTGAACCGGGATTGCCCATGAAGCTTAAAGGAAATCCGTTATCTTTAAGACTCTTACAAAATAAATTTAAAATTGGCCGATGGCTAGAAAGTTAAGGATGAGAAATAAAGAAATGTTTAATCACTTTAAAGTCTTGTTTGTGGATTATCAACCTAATAAAAGAGCCTACCTTCCAGGCTGTTTAATCTCAGGGTGGTTTTTTTCCGATGTAATATTGTGCACAGGTTGTAAATCTTATAAGCTTGTGTGGTTCTTTGTTTTCTTTTTGGTAAACGATAATTGAAAATCAGCAACATAATATATTAAATCTTTAATTAGACTTTAATTATGTCTATGCATTTTTGTTTGAGTAATATGAACTTGTATAAAAACATTATATGTACTTCACGTATGTGATAGCCTCTCCACAAAACTGCTCACATATAGATAAAATAACATTCATCTCGTTTTTATTTTATAAGAAGTTCGTTCTTGGTTGTGACTTTGGTGAACACTTGTGCTAGTTTGTTTGGGTTCTGTATGGGTTTTTAAAGAATTGATGCTATATGAAGTATAGAATTTGGATTCATCTATCTAAGAATAGATTTTAAATGTTTTGCTTTTAAAAAAGAAAATTTCATTTGTAATTCTGAATACACTGTATATTAGACCATGACTACTTCTTTTTCCTTTTGTACTTCCCTTTTTCTTTCTCACGGACACTTGAGTTATGATTACTTGGATAAACAGTTACTGAAGGAGATTATTAGAAACCATATAAGGCTTTTCTTAGTTTCAGCACTTGTCATTTTGCAGTTGCAGTGATCTTTCATAAAAAGATCATGCAGTTAATAGTAATATTTTTATTTGCACAAACAATTTTTTACAAATGAATGAGCTCTTCAGGAAAGTATTTTCTGTTACTTTAGAAGAAATATAGAACTGTGTGATAATCAAACTTCTGACATTTGAAATCATTTTGAATCCCTGCCATCTGTAGTGATTGTGCCACTCCGCTGTACAATGAAAAATAGTGGGTTATGGAGAGGAAAACTCATCAGTTAGAAATAGGTTTGCTAGACAGTAGGCTGATGTCATGTATAACCATTTCACTGCCATGAAACAGAATTTAAGCCATCAAACTTAATGTATTAGCATAGCTTTGTGGAAAGGGATAGCATTTGGACTTCTTTTTTGTGTTTTGTTTTCTGTCTTGGATATTATTATCTGAAGTGACAAGTGAAAATACAGTGGACATTTTTTATTCTCAGCAATACGATGATAACTAGGTGTGTCTCTCACCAACATTTTTATCCACCTTACAGCAGTAAGCCAGCACAATTCCTCCACAGTTATCCGTTTTCTACAATACTGTAGTGTTTTTACTCTGTATGTCTGATTACTCAGGTAGACTATGAAAGAGCTCTACCGTGTTGGAAAGTATGCAGTTGCTATGGAGGCTATTTACTTGTTTTGGGGTGGGTTTGGTTTGGTTTGGTTTCTTTCTTTTTTTTCCCTTCAATTTTGTTAGATGTATGTATTTTGTTGTTTTTTTATGTAAACTTTAGATTGAATAATAAGCTTGTTTGGATCTCAGAAGATTTGAGTTTCTTTAATTTTCTAGCCTGTGCTTTGACCTTCTACTCAATTTCCCGTTATTCTTTCCCAGTCGATAAATCTTCATTCAGAAGTTAAAGGCTATTAATTCCACTTAAGCAGGAGACATTAAGAGTACCAAGCAATAGTCCTACTCCATCTTTGCAGGAACAGATAACGATCTGCCTTCAAAAGTATACCACCTTGTGTTAGTGTTGCAATTCCTGTTTGATTTGAAGAATGATTTGCTGTTGTCTTCGATACCTCTCCCAGAGGATACTGTTCAGTATCATCCATGGAGGAGGTGGTACTTCATTACACCTGAGAGGCCCGGAATGCCCTTTGGTGGTATCACACACTGGCACTCTCGAAGTACTGGGGAGTTTACTGTTGGAGTGCAGGACCAGCTGTGTACGCTATGGCAAGGTTTACTGGCGAAACCTGAACTGAGGCATTTTGTCCCTGCTTTCTCACATCTTTCATGGGTGAAAACTTGTTGGTTGGTGGCAAAAGAGGGGATTTTTAGCCCGCTGCTAGTTGTTATAAATTACTGTTTGTTCTTCTGTGATGTGCCTATGCACTAAAGTAGTGGGAGCTCTGTGTGTTGTTACAGTGAAAAGGCAATTCAGTCTGTAGGGGTTTTAAAACAGGATGCATCACATCCTGTCACGTTCAGCATTATGCAAAACTACGTGGGCCTTACATTGGTACAACACAGTGCTCTCGGAGGTTGTGACCTGTGGAACAAGGTTAAGTAGCTTAAGGAAATGTATGTGTTCTTTGTCAATGCTGAATCAAGAGATTTACTTTGAAAAGCATGTTAAAGATGTAAGAAAGAATCCAATCTTAGTAAGTTACTCTTTTTTCCTTTTCTAAGAATTTTAAAGATTGATTTTTATTTTATCAGTGTATGATATTTATTAATCTGTTGCATTCTACATTTTTTATTCGGCTTCCTGAGGGAGAATTGTTCAAAGACTGTGACTGTTTTGATGATTAATTATTCTGGCAATGTTTTTAGTTTGTTTTTTTTTTGCTAAGTGTGAGGTATAAAAGTATCTTTATCCTACAAGTCAAGTCAACTTTTTTGAATTATTTCCTTTTTAAATTTTATATTTAATATTCTTCTTCTCTTTGCAGAAGGTTTCCTGGTATGCTTCTGGTCTAATTTATTTATTTGTTTCAGTGGCAGTGGGAAGAGGCTGCATGAATTCCACTTTGTACTTCTTGTGAGATTCATTTTAGTCTTGTCCATAAGACATGTTATGCAAACGACAGAGAGGAATCTAGTAACTCACTGTTGAAATGGAAACCTGCATCAAGGTGGATTTTGCAGGATTTTGTCAGTAGTACTCAAAATTTTCATTAGCGGTGTGAAAACTAGAATGGAGAGGCGGCAGCCTGGGGAGGCCCACCAGTGTGTTCGAGGACAGAAGAACAATCGTGGTGAGTCTTCAGACGGGGAAGGGAGAGGGAGTTGTGCTTCAGCAGGGACCAGAGCAAAGTGCATGGTACTGCGGTGAGGGAGCAGCTGACTAAGTAGCAGGACTGCAGAAACCTCTGTAGGGGTTGCAGTTAATGACGGTGAAAGAATGGTTTGTTACTGACCTGTTGTTACTGAAAGGCAGTTGCTGTACTGAAAGAACAGGAATACAGCCTTAGGAGAGGCACGAGGGATGCTCAGTGGGGGCTCAGATGGTGTATCCTGTTTGGCAGGCTGTGTTGGAGAGAGCTGGAGAGAGTCTGAAGGAGAGTACTGGAAGTCTGTCCTGGTGGACAGGCAAGACGTGAAGAGTGAATCCCCACTATCAAGTGGGGTTTGTTTAGGTCAAAGAAGAGAGGGTCTGCACGGGGCACTGGAAATAGCTGCAGTGAAGAGGCAGCAGGCAATCTGTACTTCGTTTGTCAGGACTGGTTATAACTAACCAGCTTCCACCGAAATGGTGAAATTTTGGGAAAACTTTACCAACAGTAAGAATATTGAAACAGTCACATCTGACCAAGTAACCGTGGATGCTTGGAGGCCTTTGAGAATGGATAAATACACTTATCAGAAATGTCATTAGTGTCACTGATACTGACTTCAGGGAGAGGGACGTTGATATGATTGTGTCAGACATCATCTCAAGATATGACTCAGTGATTGCAGAGGTTTTGGTATGCTGTCACATAACTGTGCGGTTTGATTGTTTTTGTAGACATAGGGGTAACATCAGTCCTCTGGAGGGGGTTTAAACATGCCCTCTTTTTTTTTTCCCCCAACTTGGTGTTATAAAGAAGTACAGAAATTTGCACAAGCCTTCATTTTCCTTTTTAGTCCCAGCCGTACCGTTGCTGTTTAGTTCCAGCCGAATTTGAAAGAAGAGTAGGGACCTCAAAAATAAAGCCATTCATTTTTCGTGAAACTGATGGTCAGATAATGAGAAAATGCATTGACTTTCTCCTCTGAGAAGACAGGCTGAACTAATTTAAATACAAATTTGGCAGTCGCCAGTTGACTAGGCAGTTGTGTGTCTTGGACAACCATTACTTGTGTAGGTCTGGACTCATTGTAGATTGTCCTAGTTCTCATCTGATCAGGATTTCTTCAGATGTTAGAATTAACTTCGTTAAGTAGCAACAGAAGGTGGTTTAGAAGACAAATATTAGAAAGCCGTAGGGATTTCAGGTTCTTTTTAGTTGTCTAGGCATCAGAATTGTTTTAATTTATGAAGCAGTAATCCCAAGTGTTCACGGAAAGAGTACCTCCATCACAGTACTCGTATGTATCATTCTATGACTACCTTTATAGCTCTTGACTCCATCCATTATTTTTTCCTTTGTAGTGATTAGATTTCATATGTAGTCTGTAGCAGGCAAGATAAGAACCATATGTGTTTGAGGGAATACCAGTGGCTTTGTCAAAATTGTAACCGCTGATTTCCAATATGTAATTCAGATGCTGAGCTGAGATCTTATGACATACACACAGGAGGCATCTGAAAAGGGATTCTGTTTACAGTTCATGGGTTTAAGTGAGGATTGTAAACCCAATGTAGTGACTGCTTGTTTACTAGTGTTTTAATTCATTAATTTGTTAAATTGTATTCTGTATTGAATGTTAGCTGTCTCCCATGTTGGTTAGAAATTGTAACACATCTGAGCATCCTCTTTACACAGGTAATTTGTAGGTGGGGTGGAAGGAGTCTGGCTTTCATGCTTTTCAAGGAGATGTGAAATCGCAGAAAGCTCAGATTGGCTGAGCCTCTCTCTGTCAGAATCTGAAGCCTCTGCACTTGTCTATACATGTGAGGTATTTTCACCTGACACAAATCCTGTGTGTTTAGTCGTCTGACAAGAAACTTTGATTTATGGTGGAGCATGGATTGGGTTAGGACACATTTACTCTGTGAGCTGTAATTATGGCTTGTTTCCTGCCCGTTTCCTTGTTTCCTTTGAATGCAAGTTCTGTGATGCAATTTAAAAGGAGAGTAGATGTTTGCAAATTAGTAATGTCAAAGCCACAACTGAAGCCTGGAGTAATCAGTTCTGCAGCCTGATGTTGCTGTTGCTCAGTTTTACTGGGTGTTGTCTCTGAAACCAGCTCTGCTCTCTCTTTTTGCTTACTGAGTGACTCTACATTAGGGAAAAAGTCTGAGATAATTCCCAGAGGAAATGAAGAAATTTGAAAGAGATTGGTTTGGTGCGAAATACTGTCATATCTCTAAGTAATTGAGAATAGCAATATAATTCAGTGCATGTCACAAATAGAACAGTGTTTCTCAGAGAACACAAATGGAAATTGCTTATGCAGGAAGGGAGAGTGAACTGCAGTATGCTGTGTACTGCTTTGCAAATATAATCCACAAATCCATTCTGCTCAGATTCTTATGCTATACCTCCCTCTATAGTATTACGGAGGACGTCAGTATAAATGAGTGGGTAACATAATTAATTCATCACAGCATTTCTGGATGTTGGCTTTCAAACCAAATTGTACCTTGGCACATCTTGCTCTCTGGTGTGGTGTAAAGTATCTAGAGCTTTCAGAGGGAATGGTATAGTTAAATTTATGAAAATGTTTCAAATTGGAATTAAGTTTCTTTTACAGTACAAAAGCAAAACAATAATATGTCAAATCAAACCAAAGTAAATGAGTGCTAAAAATGAGCAATCAGGAATTATTCCAGTTCAAGTACAACTGTTTTCCATCTTTTTTTAGTTTTGGGTGGTTAATGACTATACAGAAGTCATTTATACTGTCTGTATTCCAGAAATCAAGTTTTAATCTGGAGGGATTTGCCTGGCTGTTCTGTCATCTTTGAAAGGTCATGTGGACGGGGAAAGGTCCCTCTCAACTTGAGAAAGGCAAATGTTGCACCCGTCTTCAAAAGAAGACGTCAGTCATGGGAACTGCAATCTGATTAGCCTCACTTCTGTCCCTGAAAAAATATTGGAGTGAGTCCTGTTGGAAGACATTTCTGGGCGTGTGAGGGAGGAGGCGGTCATCAGGAACAGTCAGCATGGATTGACCAAGGGTAGATAATGCCTGACCGACTTGATGGTTTTCTGTGATAAAATGACTAGATTTGCAAACAATGAGAGGACGGTGGACTTGACTTGGCTCTAGCAAGGATTTGACCCTCTCTCCTACAGTGTTCTTGTATCCAACTGGGACTTCACAGTCTGGAAGGGAGGACAAGCAAATGGGTGAAAAACAGAGGTCAGGGTCAACAGGTCATATGCTGTCTAGAGACCAACATCTAGAGTGGTATTAGAGGGGGGCGTCCTGCGACCTGTTGTGTTCAACATCTCACTCAGTGACCCAGAGGAGACAACAAAAGGCACTCTCATAAATTTCAGCAAATGACACCATACTGGGTGGACCAGTTGATATGTTGGAGGGCAGAGCTGCTATTCAGAGAAACTGAACAACAGAGACCTGGTGAAATTTTAAAAGGACAAGGGCTGAACCCCTGACAATGTTATAGGATTGGACAAAAGGAGTTGGAAAGCAGCTTTGCAGAGACTATGAACTACCCTGTGACAGTGTGTTGGGTTTGACCTTGGGTGTCTGCCAGCTGCCCACCCAACTGCTTGCACATTCCCCCTCCTCAACAGGACGGGGGAGAAAATAAGATGGAAAAGCTCATGGGTTGAGATAAAGAATAGGAAAGTCACTTGCCAACTACTGTTGTGGGCAAAACAGACTTGACCTGGGGGAAATTAATTTGATTTATTACCAGTTTAAAATAGAGTAGGAGGGAGGATGAGTAACAAAGACAAAATTAAACCACTTTTCCCCTACCTCCTTCTTCCTAGGGTGACCTTCACTCTTTCATTCATGACTCCTCTACCTTCTCCCCACCCTGTGAAGTGCAGGCAGATGGGGAATGAGGAGGTTGTGGTCGTTCCACAACATCTCCTCTCTGCTGCTGCTTCCTCTTCACACTGTTCCCCTGCTTCAGCATGATGTCCCTCCCATGCGATACAGTCCTTCCTCTGTTAAATGACATGGGGCAGCCCCATGTCTCTTCTCACAGAGGCCAGCCCTGCAGCCCCCCTGCTGCCAAAATCTTGCCACATAAACCCAATACAGCTGGTCACAACCAATTCCAGCTAGGTCTAAAAGTCGTGAAAGCAACGTGTTGTGCACCAAAACCTCAGGCAGTCAGGGGAGCACGGCATTGCTGCTCAGACTTGCTTAAGAGAGTGGCTGCTGGAAAGGAGGAGAAACAGAGGAGCCATGTGGCTGTAGGTGCACTGCTGGAAGGAGATGACCCATGTTGAACCAACGTCACTCCGAAGGGGCTGCAGCTCCCAAGCAATCCAGGTGGGGCAGGTAGCCCCAAGAGATCACAGGTCTTGGAGGACCCACACCAGGGCAGGGACACCCCTGACAGCCTGCAACCCATGGAGGAACTCAAGCAGGAGTGGAGGAAATTAGTTAGAAGCAAGCAGCAGTAGAGGAAGACAAGTAGGAAGCAAGGAGCAGCAGAAAGAAACTGTACAGCAGTGGCATCAAACTCCTGCATTAGATGTTGCTTGACCGTAGGAATTGGGAGAGACCAAGTGTAACATGGTGAAAACAAGAGAAGTTGAGACTGGGAAGGGAGAGGAAAGGTGTTGGACTGAAGTTGAGCCTAGAGAGGGGAGAGGAAAAGTGTTTTCTTAAGTGTTTAATTGTTTATGTTTTTTTCTCAATACGCAAATCAGTAATCAGACGTTTGTGTTAATTGGCAATAGGTGGAATGAGGTAAAATTCCCTGAGTCAAGATTGTTTTGCCTGTGACAGTGCCATAGCTGTTGTGTGATGCAGCTGCTAAAAAGCCAGCTTGTGATACGCCTTTCGTTAGTGAAGAACTGAGTTACGTGGTGTGAAACTGTTGATCAGCTAAATGCCAGTCATTCAAGTCTAAGCTATATACAACTACAGTGCATTACTGTAGCATTTTTGCAAAAATGTAACATAATTATATTGTTTAAAAAAAGCCCACAAGAATAGTTCTACAGTGTTAGTGAAGTCCATTATCCAAGTGTCCTGTTTCTAACCGTGAATGATTAGGAAAAAGTACAAAACCACAGAGAGTGTATTGTGATGCTTTCTTAACCTCACAGCATTTCAAGAACTTCCTCATTCAGAAGTACAGAGTTATCTTTTCAAAACAAGAAGAGAGGCAAACTTATATAGCGATACCATGCTACAACGGTTTAGTGTGTTTTCACCAGTTTCTGATGTCTCAGGTAATCGCTTACATAAAATTTTGGTGTTTAGGAACAGCTAGGTCTGAAGGCTTTTTGTTGCTTCCACTAGAACTCCCGTTTGAAAGCTGCTGCAGAACCAACTTGTTATTTTCTGTCGAGATTTTATTTATGCCTATTTGTCCTTTTACCAGCATCATCTTTCAGTTTAAAAAGGTTGGGTTTTTTTACTTCCAACTTCTCAGGTTTTGATTTTATTAAGATCAAGTTTGGCTCTTCTAGACTCTTCTTGGGAGGAACTGGAAAGCTTGTCGTAGTTATATCCTTGTGCATTGCCTGTGTGCCTGTTTGTTGTTTCTGACTGTGAGGTTCCAGCTGAGGTGTGAATGAGGTCTTGTGGTTTGGTTGTGAGTTTGTTTGGTTTGCTGCTTGAATTCTGGTCTTGATTCCTGGGAACTCCAAACAGAAGCAATCCTGGGCTACACAGACCGAGAGCACTGTCTGTATTGAATATGGGTAACTATTTCCCTTTGACTATTACATGAGGGACTGTATTTACTGCCCTCTTGGCCTATGAGGATGTATTTACAGCCTTTAAAACTGATGCCTAGTTCTCGAGCAGTAGATCTTAAGATGCACTGGTCTAGAGGCCATTGGAAGTATTTTAAAATATGCAAAAAACAAGCAGTCTAAATGATGAAATCAATGTAATTAGATATTTCATTCCTCTAAATTCTGTCTTTACCTTGATTATCCTGACCTTAGAGGTCCTTATAGGTATTCACATTTCATGAATTTTTCTGCAAATTTTGTACTCCTTTTTGTGCCCAGTAACCTTTATCTGAAATTTAAACTTTGACCCTTGGAGAGTTTTTGGTCAATGCTGAGCTTGTACATAAAATATAGAATAGAATTGCAAAACAACATTTGCATTCAGAAAAACAGTTCTCAATGTATTTCTGAAGTAGGAGCCAAGGAGGAGAAAGCAAGAAACTTTGACAGCATTTTTCACAGTGCTATATTTAAGCTGCTTCACATGAAAAGTATTTCAGACTAAATCCCTGGTGTTAAAGTACCTTCTCCATCTTCCCAGGACACCTCTGAAAAGTATGTTGTGAAGACATACTTAAATTATCTGAAAAGAAATTAGAATTTGGTTTTGCCAGTGTGTTTGTAGGCTAGGTGCTCAGCAGTATAAGGTTCATACCTTTTGGACTCTTCAATCAAAGGGAGGACTACAACAGATCCTTCTGTGCATATGCAGATTTACTTATTTGTAGCATGGGCTGTGGCGTCCACTTGCATGGCTGATGTCATAGGGGTTGGAGTTTGCAGATTGAGGTTATTTTGTCACTTAGCTGCATTTGAGAAATGTGAAAAGAATAGACTTGAACTTGTAAGTTTTTCCATGCAGCATGGTTGTCTATACACTGCACTCATTGTGCCTGCTAGTGCACCTGCAACTTTTGATCCTAAATACTTAAAATATAAGTTGTTTTCTATATGTCAATGTGCATTTGGCCCTGGGGCTCTCTGCTGAGAAAGCAAATGTGTGGATGACAACCTGTTGTTTGTACCTTGAATAGTTGTGTGCCATCAGTGGGGAGGGACAGTGGAGAAGTTTGCCTTATGAAATAGCAGTCTGTGTCTCGGGAAACCAACTGGTATGCTGCCTGTTACCGTACCACCAACATCCAATCCCTTCGGATTACATAGTTAGGTGAGAAGCTGGGACTGATATCTATGATTACTGTTTGAAAGGAAAGATCTGATCTTTTTTTCTGGGAACAAACTCTCTTAAGCTTGCCTCCGTCACTGTCCATGGAATTAGAAAATAAATTGCTTAAAGCAGGAGATGTTAATCCCTGATAAAATTGAACAAAGTTGAATTGGGCCATTATTTTGAGGCCAGTATTTGTGAGATTATAGGTTTTTAAATCCTATGTCTTGAAAACTATGTAGTCTTTTTTAATGAGTTGCAAGGTGGCATTCTTAATGCAAAATTTATGTTTGGAAGGTTTTTCAGCCTTTTCTCTTTAACACCCCACTCTGCTGAGTTTAGTGTGCTTAATACAATGCTACTGAATTCTGCCAGAAGAAGGATTTGCCATTTTCACATCATTTTTTCAAGCAGTTTTTAAAAGGAAAAAGAACTGGGGTTTTAAATGTTTTGTAGCAGGTGACAATGCCTGCGGCCGCTCTTAGAGCTCTCATTGAAGCCACTGGCAGTTTTCCTTGCGAAGTAATTTCAAGATTAGATAGGCAGCATACGTGGATTAAGGGGATCAGTCTGTGTCTTGGCCTGTGAGCCTTCTGAAGAGAATCTGGGTCTGCCCTGCAGTGTGAGTGGAACTGCCGTGCTGTGAAACGGCTGAATTGCTCTCTGCCCTTAGAAGTATTTCCCGTAATATGTAGAGACGTTTGCAAGGAATCTGACTTCTTCCTGATACCCATTTGTTTCAGCAAGGCTACAGCAAACAGGGCTGCCCAAGCAGTCCTAAACCATATAAACTGAGAAATTCTGTACTTTTGCTGAAAAATTTAGCATCAATTTCAAACAAAAAGCTGTACCACCTCAGCTTGCCACCAGCTATTTAATACTCGGAGGACCTTACGATCTTGCATCACAGAGAGTACCTCAGCTCGCTCCATTTATGACACTTCTTCACTATCTTATAAGCATATCTGATTTTGAGTGCTATCCAGTTTGATTTAAAGAAAATAAAATAATCCTATTCATAACCTCTTGCATTTCTGTCACGGTGCACAGAGAATTTGGTGATAGATTTTGCAGTTAAATTCACAGTCCCTATTTATAGCTATTTAAATCTCAGTCAGCTGCAGTACGCCTGATTTAACTTGCAGTGAAAAATTCACATCACATATAATTAATGTGCTTGAGATATGTTTGATTTAATTACTGCTGTTGCATGCGCTTATGTACCAAGTATGCATTTATCATAAATTCTCCCAGATGATTATCTTCAGGAGATTTGTTTCAGGATGACATCATTTCTGTATTTATAAACTGAGTGTTTAAGTAGACTGGCCTTGTTTTAAGCTTTATTTTTGTCCCTGCTGCAAAAATAAAATAGATGAAGGAAATAGGGTGTAACTGCTCCCTATGCTTATAGAAATTGTATTTTAGAAAAATTGTTTCTCTTCGTCTTCCCGGCTGTATTGTATGTTGTTAGTGCTGTGTCATTTTAGGATTCCTTGCTAATCCAAATTGTCCTTTTCACTTTCAGAATTCACTACAAATAAGCACTGATTAATTTTCACTGCAGTCTAATAGCCTGATAAATTTTTGTGTCATGCTATTTACTTGTTATAGATAGGGAAACTGAAGGAGAGATTTTATGTGACTTGCCCACTGTCAGGAGAGGATTAGATAGAAATCAAGAATTTCTGACTGCTAGCTATGTTCTTGGAGCATACCTTTCTGTATCAGTACAAAAATAATCAAGATGTTATAAACTTGAAGCAGTGGCATAGAAATTGCTTAAGCATTGCAGCTACCTATTTCTTTGTTAGTCTTAATGGAGAAAATTGGACTCTTACAATGTTTATTCAAGAGCACTTTTCTAGTGGTGAATGGTAAAATACTTCATATTTGTTAATACTATTTTTATTTAGTAATTTTTTAACTCGTAATAATATGAGTCAAACTGATTTTGATTTACGTTGGTAGGAGTACAGTGCATTGCTTGCATATTGGATTCATAGACCAGGTACAGTCTTCTCTATATTTATTCTAATACTACACTGTTAGAGGAAAATAGATGATGCCGGATCCAGCAGCTTAAGGGAGGTGAGGCTGCTGCTGATACATGGCCCCACGTCCATCCAGTAGCAAGGCTGAGCCTGCGTTCCCAGTGGACTCATGCACGCAGCACACGTGAACACCACATGTATACATATATACAGAGCCGGATCGGATGGGCACACAGAGCACTCACGCAAGGACAGACAGCACGAGGGGCCTCATCTTGCTCTTCTCTCACACAGGGAAGGACCGAGTCCCCTGTGAGAGCTGTATATATACGTATGGGAAATGTGGATCCCGTCAGCCGCTGGGGTCACTTAGTCTGCCCTGTAGCTGCCCCGGGGTTCCAATTGCTGGCATCAGGGCGTATGAGCTCCTGAGGTGACAGCCCTGGTCCTGTTACTGGTACTGACCGTGTCACTTGCACGCATGCACACACATGCACACACACAGAGTTGACCAGGACTCCCCTGGTCCCATAGCTGACCCTGCCGTGCTGTCACTCTTGCAGATGCACAGGAACTCTCCCACCCAGGGCTGGCAGTTAGAGGCCTCTCTGCCCCTGTCTCCCAGGCCCCTTTCCCTGCTCACCAGCTAGTCTGGCTTCATCTTTGCTGGTGATCACAGACTTGCTCTCATGTGCTGCCGTGCTGGCACCATGGACATATGGGCCCTCCAGCTGGTCTTCTGACTCCAGTTGCTGCACTCAGACCCCCATATACACACACACATCAAGTAGGCAGTCCCTCACACAGGAACAAGTTAGAAAGGCATTTAACAAGAAAATAGGGTAGACTGCGCTGGTCAGGCACAGGGCATGGCCAGACAAGTGTACTGACCAGCCTACTGTTCACATGCAGCCAGCCCTTTTTATCCCTGTACTCCTCTATCTTCCCACACTCATTCCTCACCAAACCACCTAAATCCATCACTTTTCCTGTCTTTGGTTCCTTCCCTTGATTGGATGAGGCTTTGAGTAACCTGGTCTAGTGGAAGGTGTCCCTGCCCGTAGCAGGGGAGGTTGGAACAAGATGATTTTTGGTGTCCCTTCCAACCAAACCATTCTGTGATTTTACAGTTCCCTAAATTTCTTGTAGTGAGGCCTGTGCAATCCCCAATTGCTCTTTCCC